>NC_056746.1:1141730521-1141763021 GCF_019279795.1 Protopterus annectens
TAGTGGGTACATAGGTTTCTGTGATAGATCTATTTATGAGTATTGAGATGGGGTATGCCAGGACATCTGCATCTTGGGTGGGAATTTCTCAGCAGCTGGTGTGGTGGTTTTCAGTTTTTGAAGGTAATTTTTGATAGTTGAAGTAGGTATGTGGTGGGCACACCAACAAATCACCAAGGTACCGTAAATTACTAGAAAAACATCCACAGGTACAACCAAGGAATGAAGACCAGCTGCTATAATACTAAATCACCACTTTAATGAGAAACACATACAAATCTGACATTAACGTCTCCTGACCAATACATTTTCATTTGAAATTATTTCTTCAGATGTGGATTGACTGTTAAAACCATTCCCTTTATACTTCCTTTACCCAATGAATTAATTAACCAATGAAATTATGTAAGACATTATTATTTAATACAGAATGTGATAGCAGTAAAGTGACTTTGTTCATACATTGAAATTAGAAGTTATGTACCTACCATAACGTTCCATGTTAGTTGTCTTCTCTCGCCTTCTTTCTTGCTGGATGGGTTCGGAGCCGATCCTCGGCTCCGACTCGGCACTTGCTTTAGCTTGAGAACTCCTTTTACCAGCTCGAGGCAACCATATATCCCATGATGCAAGGCGGAACTACCTCAGATCTCGTTTGGCAGCTAACTTACCCTGCTAAGGACTAACCTAACATAATTAGGAAAACAAGTTCATAAAAAGAGTCCTCATATGAAGGCTCAGGAGGAAACAACCTGATAGGAACTCTTCAAGATCTGTGGAGGCCAGGGGGTAGGAGGGAGGGACGCAAGAAAGAAGGCGAGAGAAGACAACTAACATGGAACGTTATGGTAGGTACATAACTTCTAAATGTTAAGTTGTCAATCTCGCCTTCATTCTTGCTGGATGGGACCGCGTCCCTAGCACCTGTATCCCGGGTGGCTCAATGGAACAGACTCTTGAGAACTGTGGAACCAAAACTGGCCCTATCTCTGGAGGCCAAGTCCAACTTGTAATGAGAGACAAAGGTATGAGGCATGGCCCAAGTAGCTGCTGCACAAATAGTATCAATGGGTAGTCTATCCTGAAAGGCTGCAGAAGTGGATAGACTCCTGGTTGAGTGTGCTTTTGGTTTAGAAGATAGCTGCTTGCCTCTGAGAGAGTACACAAAGGAAATGGTGGAAGTCAACCATATGGATAAGGTCACTTTAGAAACTGGAAGACCTATCCTGTTTTCTGCATAGGAGACAAACAATTGGTCCGATTTTCTGAATTGTTTAGTTCTATGTAAATAGTACCTGAGCTGACGATGGACATCCAAAAAATGAAGCTTCTGTTCAGCTCTGTCGGAATAGTTTGGGAAGAAGACTGGTAGATCTATAGATTGGTTAATATTGGTTTGAGACACAACTTTGGGGAGAAAGGAAGGGTTCGTTCTTAATGATACTCTGTCCTTATGAAAAACCAAGTAAGGGGAACAAATGCAGAGAGCTTGAATTTCGGAAACCCTTCTTGCTGAAGTGACAGCCAGTAAGAATATAGTTTTCCATGTCAATAACTTCAAAGAACATGAAGCAGACGGTTCGAAGGGAGGTAGTATCAAGGATGCCAACATTAAGTTTAGATCCCATTGCGGAGGAGGATGCTTTATAGGCGGCTTTAGGAGAAAAACTCCTCTCAGAAAGGCCTTACATAATCTATGAGACAATGTTATTGTCATGCAAGCCAACATGATACTTGGAAATAGCAGCCAGTTGTACTTTAACTGTAGATGACGAGGATCCTGAATGAAAAACCTCCGCCAGGAAATCTAAAACAGAATGTACAGGAGCAGGAAAGGGATCAATATTCCTGGAATTTGCCCAAATAGAAAAACGTCGCCACTTGCTAGCATAAACAGTCCTAGTGGACGACTTTAAGGAAGACACTAAGATGTCTCTGACGGAGTCAGAGATCATCGGAAGCCTGGCTAGGGAAGGAAGTGGAGCAACCAAGCAGTGAGGTTGAGAGAATGAATGGCCCGGTGCTGCTGACCCGACTGGTGGATCAAGAGATCCGGAACTGGGTCCAGATGCCAGGGCTGCACCAGAAGGTGACGATGCAGAGACGGAAACCAAATTTGTCGAGGCCAATAAGGGGCAATGAGAATCAACTTGGCTCTCAAAACGGTGGCTTTCTGAATGACTTGTGGAATCAAGGGAAAAGGAGGAAAAGCGTGCAGAAGTCCCCGTGGCCAATCCTGGGTTAGAGAGTCTCTCAGGGGTTGGCCTGGAAGGGGAAAGAGGGTGAAATAATCGGGGCACTTGTTGTTTTGAGGAGTAGCAAAAAGATCGCAACAAGGAGTGCCCCACTGCAGAAAAATCTGATCCACTACAGATTGATTGAGAGACCACTCATGAGGCATCAGAATGGATCTGCTCAGCCTGTCCGCCAAGAGGTTGGACCTGCCGGGGATGTGCGTTGCTATCAGAAACCGATGAGAGGTGATTGCCCATTGCCAAAGTCTGAGAGCTTCTCGACACAACGGATAGGACCTGGTCCCGCCCTGCTTGTTGATGTACCAGACCACGGACATGTTGTCCGTTTGTACTGCAATAGTCCCCGTGGGAAGAAAGTCGTTGAGGGCCTGCAATGTTAAAAGCACTGCTCTCATCTCCAGGACATTTATGTGCAGATGGTATTCTATGGGTTGCCACATCCCGTGGACCATCCTGCCCTGATAATGCCCCCCCCACCCGATCAGAGAGGCATCCGTAGTGACTGTGGCAACTGGAGGAGGGGAAACAAAGGGTCGGCCCTGATGAAGAAGAGGGGAAGATATCCACCAATTCAGATGAGTTCTGCACGACTGTGTGACTAAGATTTCGTGCCTCATCGGGAGACTGTGGTACGACCACTGCGTGAATAGCATCCACTGCAGAAGACGCATGTGGAAGTGAGCCAGTGGTAGAAGAACAATGGCCGCAGCCATAAGACCTAGAACCTTCAGTATAAATCTGGCTTTGACCTTGTTGCTCTGCAATAAAATCCGAACGAATTTTTGGATGTCCAGAATTCTTTGATCTGTTAGTCTGGCTAACATTTTGACGGTGTTTAATTCTGCGCCTATAAAGGTGATAGATTGGCAAGGCAGCAGAGAAGATTTTTCAAAATTTACTGAAATTCCCAAACTCCTGCAAAGCTGTAGAGTGTAGTCTCTGGTCTGAAGAAGCTGACACCTGGTGGTGGCGGAGAGGAGCCAGTCGTCCAAATAAGGAAACACCTGGAATCCTTGACGTCTCAGATGAGCTGTGACCACTGCCATGCATTTGGTGAACACTCTGGGGCTGAAGTGAGGCCAAAGGGCAGGGCTCTGAATTGGTAATGACTGGTCCCTAGCCGAGCGGAGAAACCTTCTGGAGCGCCTGTGAATCTTTATGTGATAGTACACGTCCTGAAGGTCTATAGAGCACATCCAGTTGTCCTTGCCCAGAAAGGGCAGAATGGACTGAAGCGTGACCATCCGGAATCTTGCCTTCTTGACAAATCTGTTTAGACTGCTCAGGTCTAATATTGGTCTCCAATCTCCCGTCCTTTTGGGGACCAAAAAGAATCTCGAGTAGACGCCGGATCCTACCTGGTCTGCCGGCACAGTCTGGACGGCTCTTTTTCTAGGAGCTTTGAAACCTCCTGTTCTGCCAAATCCCTTTGACCGGGTGAGATGTCTGGAAGGGATTGTTGAGGTACGGGATACCTTTCGAAGGGGATTTTGTAACCCTCGGATATGATCGACTGTACCCACATATCTTGTGATAGGGATTGCCAGGCTACTGGGTACAGCGAAATCCTTCCCCCGACTGCCTCCAAGGGTGGACAGTCGGGCAACACCTCAGGGATGCTGAAAGGGCTTCTCAGGAAGAGACTCCCTGTTGCCCTGGTTCTGAGGACCCCCCCTGCCTCTAGGGCGGCGTCTATTGTTGTTACCCCCTCTGCCTCTGGGGGTAAACTGACCACGTGTGTCCGGTGTAGCTCCTTGGGCTTTGCGGAACCACATCTTCCCCCCCTTCTGACCCTTGGGATATGGTCTAGAAGGAGTGGAAAAATGGACTCCAACGGCAGAAAGAGTTTTACCGTCCTGCTCACACCTGGTCAAGGTATCCTTCACCTGAGGTCCGAACAAAGCCGAACCATCAAAGGGGGTATTGGTGAAGGACGCCTTAAAGGGGTCCGCAAAATTACAAAGCCGCATCCAGGCTTGGCATCTAAGAGCAACTCCTGTGCCTGCGGCCCTGCTCGCTCCATCGGCCGCATATGATATGAGCCGCATGGAGGAGTTGGATAGGGAATTTAGGATTGCTAGCTGTGAGGCAATTTTTTCTTGAGCCCCAGCAGCAGAAGGATCCTGGACCACTTCACCCAGTTCCTTGAGAATATCTCTTTGAAGCCTGGTGAAGTGACAAAGGCAGTTCAGCGAACGCATAGCAAAGGTCGCTGAAGAAAACATCCGCTTTCCATACCTGTCCATGGTCCTAGAATCCTTGTTAGGAGGATGGACAGGTACTGAAGGATCCGCCAGTTCCTTCTTAGTGGCCGCCACCACCATAGCATCCACAGAGACGCCCTTGGAAAGAAACTGTTTGTCCGTAGGGGCCGTGATAAATTTGGATGGTCTCCTGGGGACAGGTTCCACAGAATCTGGAGCCGCCCACGCCTTCCGAGCCACTACCTGCATAAGTGGGTCGAAAGGCGGAGACACCCAGGAGGTGGAGGGTCGGGATCCAAAAGCCTCCAGGTATACCGACTCATCCTCGGAGGGATCAATGGATGGCCAATTCCCCCTCTGTTTGAGGAGCTCAAGGATGTCTGAAAAGGAGACATCCTCAGAGGGGGATCATGGGGAACCCTCCGACTCATCTAAGTCGGTATCCGATGTAGTAGACTCGGGGGAGTCTGTGTGTTTCCTCTTACACGTCCTCTTCAGAGGGGGTTCACCTGCTGGATCAGGAGAAACTTCGGAAGAGGAGGAAATTCCCAATGGGGAAACCTGGGGCGATGGATCCCTGGGCCTGAGAGCAAGAGGCGTCTACAGGCACTGAAGAGGGAGGAGCTAGAGGGATGGACCATTGACCTGGCTCAGAGGCCAGGACACTCCTCATCACCTCAAAGGCTCCCCTCCCCGGGAGGCCGGAATATTCCCGATCCGAGGATACAGGAATTCCCGGCTCCACTGAGAGGAAAGGCTCCGAGGCCGATGTTGGTGCCGAGCTTACCAAAGCCGAAGCCCCGAGAGGGAGAGCGGGGTCGGACAAGGGTCCGATGCCACTAGCCCCCTCGGAGCCGACAAGGGAAACCCGACGACCGGATCCCTCCAAGGAAGGCCTCAAGGAGGAGATCGGAGCCGAGGATGACAGAGCCGAAGGATGTATCGGCTCCGGCGCCGAAACAGTCGCTGTCCCGAGAAGCTCCGGCTCCGAACTCTGGTGTGGAGTCGGAGGAGGAAGTTCAAGGGGTGAGACAATAGCCGAAGTCTGTTGAGACGGGCTATGGAGCATTTGGGCCAGTGCCTGCGACTTCAACAGCCTGCTTACCACCCTCTCTAAGTCGTGGTCAGACAGCCTGGAAGATCTCGAAGATCGGCTCCGATGGCTCCGCTCCGACAAAAGAGGAGACCCCGGAGCAGAGTGGATACTCTGCAACGAAGGGGACCGAGATCTCTTTCGGGACGAAGTCATCGGAGCCGAAGTCCCCTGAATTCCAGATGGAGCCGAAGGTCTCTCGGCTCCGATGCTGGATAAGGTGTCGGCTCCAGCCGGAGCAGACAAGGCCACAGTAGACCGGGTGTCGGAACCAGTCGGTGCCGAACCCACTACTTTTGAAGCAGATAGATCGGTTCCAGCCGGAGCCGATCTCGGCTCCGACGGAGCCGGAGCCACCGGAGGAGGCTTGGATACTGAAGCCTGAGCCTTCGGTGGCTTAGAAGGTTTCCCAGACCCTGTTTTAGAGGGAGAACCTTCTGGCTTAAGTAAGCCACGGAGGATTAGCTTATTCCTCCGTTCCTGCAGGACTCTCTGGCTAAAAGAGTGACACAAAGCACAGGAGTCCTGCAGGTGCAAAGGCCCCAGGCAGTAAACACAAGAAGTGTGACCGTCTGTCAGAGACATTTTCTGACAGCACGAGTCACACTTCTTGAAGCCTGAGACCTTGCCTTCCTTAGACATTATCCTAGGAGGAAGTCACACACAAACCCCAACAAACACACACAATTAATCCCTTAACACACAACACACAGGTAGGGATTAACCAATGGGGTTTAGGCCTAACTAAACTTTTATACTAAAGGAAATAAAAAGTTCTGAAATATAAGGGAATAGGGTGGGCTGTAACACACTACAGACTATAAAAATGGAAACAAGGGGGAAATAAAACCCTAACTAAGCTTTTTCTCTTTTGACAAGAAAATTACTTACCTCAGCTGGCAAAGGAGACCTCTTTCGCTAAGCGGCAAACGAGATCTGAGGTAGTTCCGCCTTGCATCATGGGATATAGGGTTGCCTCGAGCTGGTAAAAGGAGTTCTCAAGCTAAAGCAAGTGCCGAGTCGGAGCCGAGGATCGGCTCCGAACCCATCCAGCAAGAATGAAGGCGAGATTGACAACTTAACATTGAGCGTTTTTAAAAAAGCATGAACATAAAAACAATTGACATTTTAAAAAAAAATTTAAATCCATACTATCAAAATGCCTTTACTTAAGAAATAATACTATACTATGTTAAAACTTTCATAAATTAATGTATAATTCCTTTACTTTAAAACTTTAAAAGTTTGCATAACAAGCATAAAAAGTGAATGTAAAACTCCCTCTAGTGTCCATTCTTATAAATGCACCCTACAAACTAACAATAAATACAACCACAACATATAATCTGTAATCTAACACTGACATTTGAATGACATTAATAATTAATTATAAATTTGTATACATTTTACAAATAAATATATTCACAGTTTACTACTAAAAATCTATTTAAAAAGTAAATAAATACATATTGCTAAAACCTAACAAGTACATATTCCTCTATGAAAACATCATTAAAGCTTAGCTGCTCTTAACTTGAGCACAGGGGCAATTGAAATATAATCATTTAGTCCAGGAAATGTATTTGCTTGAAGGGTGATCTGCCACCATAGATCCTTGTATTCTATTGTTTCCTCCCATAAACCACCCCTTCCATCCATCTTTAAATTTTCTATGACAAAGAACTTATACTGGGCTTTACTAAATCTTTGCTTGTGCTTGAATACAGCATTGGTGTCTCTATGAGTCTGAATATCATAAACATGCTCATACATTCTTCTTCAAACTTTATGTTTGGTCTTGCCGACATAAAATGCCTGACAATACTGACATATGACTAAATAGACGAGACCACTGGACTCACAATTACTATATTTCGAATCCTTACTCATAATTGTTGTGTTCCTACTTACCAAATAAATACTCTCCTTATTTGCTATATAGCTGTATTGTATCAGGGGTGGTGGTGCTGTGGTAGCGTTGTCGCCTCACAACAGTAAGACGCTGTCCGGTTCGATTCTCAGCTAGAGTGTCTTCGGCGTGGAGACATGCATGAATGGGCGTACCTTCGTTGAAGGTTGTGCATCAGGGCTGGTAACTCGGCACGTAAAAATCAACTACCAATCATTAGCGGACCGGAGTTCCGCTGTGGCAACCCCTAACCGGGAAAAGCAGAAAGACACAACAATTTGCTATATAGCTGCATTGGGCACAGTGGTCACACTTGAAAGTTCCTTTTCTTTTCCTTTGTTGCACTGTTCTGCCCTATTTTTTTTTCTCTAATAAAATTTTCAGATTCAATGAGTTTCTAAAAACCACTTTTAATTTGTTCTTAGATAACTTTTCGAGATCTGTGAGTGCAACAAATCTGCTCCATTCAGTGTCTAAAATAGACCTGATCAAATTAGAACTTCCCTTATACTCTATAACCAAGGCATTTCCATATGAATCCTCTTTAACCTGGTTCTTATTCTCTTGGTTCTCGAGGCTAATACCTAAAATAGGCCTAAATTTATCTAATCTCCTTTCACATACCTCCTTTTCTACCTGATCAATCAACCAAGTAGGATATTCCCTAGCTGTAAAAAACTGCTTTAATAAAACCGTCTCTTTTAAAAAAGTCCTCATTGTTCAATGTCATTCTATTTGATCTTATATATTGCCCTTTAACAATATTTTTCTTGTAGTGTGTAGGATGCGCACTGTTACAGTGTAGATATGAGTTTGAGAATGTGCTTTTTCTGAAAACTTTTGAGTTAAATTCATTATTCTCCTTGTATATCTCAGTGTCCAGATATTGCAGTTTTTTCTTGACTAACACAATGTGTAAATTCTAAAAACACAGTAGTATTGTTTAAAAAAGCAACAAAATCATTAATAATTTCCATAGGCCCAGTCCATAAAATACACATGTCATCTAAAAATCTTTTGTATAAGATCCAATTGTCACAGTATAAAGAATTTAACACTACTTTCTCTTCCCATCTTGCCAAAACTAAATTTGTGTATGTAGGGGCGCAAACTGCACCCATTGCCACCCCTTTTGTCTGGTGAAACAATTCCCCTTTAAAATAAATAAAATTGTATTTCAACACCAAGTCAGTTAATTGCATAACCACCAAACATTTGTCGTGTGTGAGAGAGCCATCCTCATAAATGATTTCTTCCAACAGCAGGAGGCCCTCTTGGCGAGGAATGCAACAAAATAAATCAACTGCATCTATTGTGAGGAAGGAAATATTGTCACAAAAAAGTTATTTTTAAGGCATCTTAAAAAATCCCAAGAATCCTTCAAAATGTTATTTCTTTTCAACCATAATGTTTTTAGTTTACTATCCACATACTTAGCCACAGGCAAGGTCTTCGAGCCTTCTGCTGACACTATAGATCTAAGGGGTGGGTCACTCCCATTTGTGTGTATTTTGGGGGTCCTAAACATTGTGGGGATTCTTGATTTCTCCACTTTCAAAAACTTTAAAGTTTTTAGATCAATTAAACCTTCCAATAAAAGATCTTCTAGTGCCACGTCTATCCTCCTATAAACAATATTGATTTCATTCCTAGACACCACAGAATATCTTGAAGAATCTCTTAAGATGTCTTTCATTTTACCTTTGTATGTTAAACAGTCCATTAACACTATGCCACCCCCTTTGTTGGGTTTCATTATCCTTAAATTCTTGTCCTGCCTCAAATCATTTAAAATGTTTCTCTCATTCACTTGGAGATTGGTCTTATATCTTACTTTATGAACATTTTTTCTGACCTCACTTTCCATAGTACTTTTTTGGGAGGGTGTAAAGGTGGGTTAAAAACACTTTTTCTCCTTAACCAACCTGGGTCTGGACTCTTATTCTCACTAAAGATGAGTTCAAAGTTAATCTTCCTAGTAAACATTTTAATGTCCAAAAGAGTCTTTGTGAAATCACCTTTCCTAGAAGGTATATACTTCAACCCCTTAGAGGGAAGATTGAAATGTTCTTTCTGTAACATAATATGACTAAAGTTATATATGCTAAAATCTCCTTTTGTAAATCTATATGGATTTCCTAAATCCTGTTTAATGATTTTACTGAACAGGTTGGGGCGGGTGATAAGCACATTGTTCAATATCTCCCCCTCCCCTCTTCCCCCCAAACATTTTGGTGCTGCTGATAGTTTTGGTCATTCCTATTTTTTACCACCAGGTATGTGGTGGAAAAAAAAAGAGAGGAGTGTTGTGAGTTTTGGGGATAGAGAGATGGGAGGGTGGATTAGATTCTGAGACTGGACAGATTGAATAAAGTGTGTGTTGAGTTAGGTGGCTCTGGGGGCTGTGTCATTGTTTGTGGTAGACGATGGGGTGCTGGTTTGACCGGTTATAATAAGGTTTTTTTGGTTGTCCAGAACTGCTTGGTATTGTGGTGATGTTTGCCTTAAGTGAATGAAAGAATGCAATTTTGTCTTGTTTGCCCTGTTGTTTTCATCTTTTTCCAAGTTAACTTTTGTTATGTTCTGTCTTTACACCATGACTTCCAAGGTTTGCCTCTAAATAGCATGAGCCGTTTTTTTTTGTTTTTTTTTGAGCCATGGAGAAGTTTTTTTTTCTTATGGGATCTATCTAATTTGGTATGTTAGGTATGTTTTATTGAAATGGCTAGCAGCATTTTCTAGTGGTATTTTTAGAGTATTCCAGTTGTATTGGGAGAGGTAGTTTATAAAGGTCTATTTGTTAAAAAAGGAGAGTCTATGTACTGTATGTTTGGGGATGTGATTAGTTTGTCTTGTAATAAATGTGGGGAGATGGTCTGGGAGACAGCCAAATGTGTTTATGTTTGAGGGTGGGTGAGGTGGTAAGGATACATTCTAGTAGTGAGTGCCTGTTGCTGTGTTTGACAATTTTAGAGGGTGAGGTGATTACTTGAATGAAACTGAATAGGTTAATAGAGAGGGTAGGGGAGTTGTTTTTTTACAGGAAAATGATCTATATTCACAGCCCCAACTATAATAGTTTCTTTATTTACATTAGTAGAAAACCATTGAAGGAGGTCTTCAAGAATTGGAATGCTGTTACCTGGGGGAATATATAAGGCAGCAATGCAAATACTTTTGTGCTTGTTCAGATGTAGGACGTTAATAGATATTTCTGTGATGGGATAGTTGGGGTGACTCCATGTGTATCTGGTGATGTTTAGTGTGTTTTTAAAAAGTATTACCACCCCTCCAGCTTTTTGTGTGCATGTTGTCATTTCTTATTACATTGTATCCTAGGGGAAGGATTTCATCTTCTTTACTGTTTGGTTTTAGTCAACTTTCAGTGATGATAAGAATGTATGGGTTATGTGCTGCAGTGCATGCATGGAGATCTGGAATTTTGTTGTAGAAGCTTCTGAGGTTTATATGCATTATTAATAAGTTGTGGCTAGAATTAGTGGGTTGTGTGTCAGTAATGGTGGGAGCTGATGGGTTAGATAGGGTTTGGTTGGTTTGAAGGGATTGGTCAGGGTTAAGGTGGATGTCTCCATAGAGTGGGAGAGTAGAAATGTGGTGAGAGAAGTACCATTTTTTTTATCTCTTAGGTCTGACACTGATTTATAGGTCTCGTTGTTCTCTTTGATGTAGCTGTAACTGAAGAGGGCCTGAGTTCCTAATGGGTAGACACTGTGTACAATTTTGAAGATGATGCATGGGTATTTGTCAATTAGGAGTATAGAGTTGGGTAAACTAAAGAGATGGGGGAAGGGGAGTGTGGTAGGATCTGACAATGGTGAGTATACTTTGTATAATTGTGAGAGCAGACTGGAGGAGTAGCATATTATAGTTAACACAGGGGAAGATGAGAGTTAACTGGGTTAAAGTTATATGCTATTTTTGTTGGAGTAGATTGGGAGAAGTGAGTTAGGTGTGCCAGTGATATAAGTTTGCAATTTGAGGAGTTAGGCCAGTTGGATGCCTCAGTGATTTTGGTTGGTTGTTTAGATGATGTGGTGGTGGGTGAGAACAGTGGGTAGGGTAGATGAACGGAGTGGGCAGAGAAGGTGGTAGAGTTGCCATGGGTAAAGAAAACTCTCTTTAAGTGTGAAAGGTACATGAAAAGGGGCAATAAAATTTTGTTGAAGTATTGAGCTGAAAGAAGAGATTGAAGTGTATTATGAGTACACGAACTGCAGATGTGTGTGAGATAGGCAGCAGACTGAGGCAGTTTGGAAAATATGAGAAAATAACTTTTTATTTACTATTTTTAAAGCTAACCAGATTTAATGCTCAAAGTAGAAATTGATTGTTCATTAGTGAAAACTTCAGGGCTTGGATAAGGGAAGAAGTAAACCAACACAGAACTGACTATACAGAGGAACAGTCACAAAAGCAGTAGCTGGAAAGAGCAATTAAGAAAGTGCAGGCTGCTAGCAAGAGTCGGGTGCAGGTCATTAGTCAGACGGAAGGGGAGGGGAAAGATTAAGGTGCAGTGGAGGTTAGTTTTAATTCTAGTTAAAACAGCTAAAAAGCTAAGTACTGGCAGAGAAGAGACATTAAACTTGATAATATTTTCAACACAGCATGACTATGTTATTGTCATAAATAAATAACATTAAGACTGTACCTTATATGCCTCTAGTCAGGAACAAGACTTCAGGATGTGCAAACAGAAATTTTATTCTTACAGCGCTGGGAGTTAGTCTTCATAATTTTTGATGAACCATTCTCATTTTACGTACAAAAAACTGTAATTTTATACATTTTCTTATCAAACTGCTCATGCAATTTCATGACATTATAATGACTGTGTCCTATAGTAAACTTTGCAAATGTCCTCATCCTTCATGATTTTCGCCTTAGACTTCACGTGAACACCTTCCTATACATGATTCACCTGCTTTCAAAGGGTCTTGTTTCTGACCGTGGATGTTTCAAACCTGCTCTAGCAACAACGCACTCTTAGCCTGGAGGAGTCAGGCTAACAAATTCCTTTTTGTAATAACTACATGCCTCACATCATGCAACATGTACTATTCTCTCTTATTATAGGTTCATACTAGGTTATCTGCCCAAGGGCATTTATAAGCCTAGCCCATAGTTTTGTGGCTTACGCCACCCCTTTAGTTTGGAGAAACTATGCCCATTATTTTGCTGTGCCTCTGTCGAGCAGTGACACTGAAGTAACCCCCGGGGTGTATCTGCAATCTCCCATCCATTGGTCAAGATTCCTCTTGAACAAGGCCAGCGAGGTGCTCTGCCTCACATAAACCGGGATTTTGTTCCACAGCATAGGGAGTCTTTGGGTGATGAATCTATCCCTCCAGCACGTCCTATTAATAACCGTGTCGAAGTTTAAGTCTCCCGCCCTTGTGGCTCTGAGGGATCTAGATTTTTTGAGATGAAGCATGTTCATCAAATCTGGGTTTGACATGGCCTTGTATGTCAGGCATAGGTCACCTCTGAGCAAGCGGTAAGCAACTGAATATAACTGGAGTTCTTTCAGTCGGGCAGCATAAGACAGATTTTTGAGACCCTTTATCCTTTTGGTGAGGAACTTTTGTGGCCTCTCCAGCTGCTGCAAGTGTCGGGTCAGATACATTCCGAATGGGGCATTGTACTCGATCATTGGTCTGATGAGTGATGAGTATAGGGAGACTATGACTTCCCTTGATCTAGATGTGAATCCCTTCATGATAAGGTGGACAATATAGAAGGTCTTCCTAAACTAAAAGAAGGCAGTTTAAAAGACAACACTACTGTAGCTTATGAAGCTGTATTTTTCCCAGCACTGCATACAAATTATATGTGCTTTTTAACAATCATATTATAGCGTCATTAATAAACTGATATTAATATACATTTTAATAAGCTGGTCTTGTCCCATAACAGTTTTCTCCCTCTGACACTATCAGTGTTATACCATACATATAATTATATTTTTCTTTTTCTTAACTTGATAAAATATGCCTCAGCATCATAGTAGCCATCATCATTTTTTGTCAAAATAGAACTGTCATTGATTTGTGCATGCAGTGGCATTTCATGTGCAGGTGAGGTTAAACATCTTGCAATCACAGCCTTTAGAATAGAAAATGCTAAAATGATTACAAATATAATAAAAAGTACAATGACAATACCCTGGATTATGCTAGTTCCCAAGTTATCAAAAATACTGTCCAACCATCCAAAAAGTGTCCAATTTTTGGATGTGCTGTTCAACTCTTTGGCCCTTTGTTCCATGACATTTGCCAGTTTTTCCTGTTCATCATGATAGTCACTAATATGTGAACAGCAACGGCTCAATATGAGGTCACATGATCCCCCTTTTGCAGCAAGCATTATATCAAGTGTCATTCGATTCTGTAACACCACAGTTCGCATTTCAGTCACTTCTCAATTTGCCATCCTGATGTGATGTGAAGTTTCATTGGCCACCTCCTGTAGAATTTGGGCAAGTATGGTGATTTCAAGCACTGTCCTTTGCACTCCATACCCAGGATTAAAAATTGAAAATACTTGCTCAGTCCAGTGGATTGCTCACTTATTTCTCAGTCTACCTGCTGGTGGATGTTCAAAATGTTGAATATCAGGAGTAATATAGCCTACAAAGCAACAACCAGAACCAGTTTGCAGGCAGCCAGGGGTAGGCACGATTACCACAGATGTAGTAACGGTCACTTATCATGCCCATGCCACGCCCCCAGTCATATAGCTTTTTAAGTGCAAAGAGTCTAACAAAGTTTCATGCCTGGTGTCATTACATTTGCTTTTCCCTACTGGTACAGTCCCATTTCTGGCATAACATGTGTCTCCATGTTGTGTGGTTGTAAGTTGAAGAGACACAACTTTTGAAAAATCAATTACATTACGCCAGGTTAAGCTGATGTCATTAAGGTCCTTTTCAAGTGACACCTGTGATGCAGGGATGGGAATCATGGGAATACCTGCCTTGGAATGATGAGGTATATTTGAACATATCCAGCAGTTTGTTTTGTTTAGATTTTTGGCATACTGCCGAAGGACCAGCAAGAAACTGTTTTCTCTCAACCAGTTTATAAAAGGGAACAGCAGCAGAAACAAAGCAAAATTAGAAGTTATGTACCTACCATAACGTTCCATGTTAGTTGTCTTCTCTCGCCTTCTTTCTTGCTGGATGGGTTCGGAGCCGATCCTCGGCTCCGACTCGGCACTTGCTTTAGCTCGAGAACTCCTTTTACCAGCTCGAGGCAACCCTATATCCCATGATGCAAGGCGGAACTACCTCAGATCTCGTTTGGCAGCTAACTTACCCTGCTAAAGACTATCCTAAGAGAACTAGGAACAATGGTTCCTAAAAGAAATCCTCATAACAACGTACCGGAGGAAACAATCTAATAGGAACTCTCCAAGATCTGTCCAGGCCAGGGGGAAGGAGGGAGGGACGCAAGCAAGAAGGCGAGAAGACAACTAACATGGAACGTTATGGTAGGTACATAACTTCTAAATGTTAAGTTGTCAATCTCGCCTTCATTCTTGCTGGATGGGACCGCGTCCCTAGCACCTGTATCCCGGGTGGCTCAATGGAACAGACTCTTGAGAACTGTGGAACCAAAACTGGCCCTATCTCTGGAGGCCAAATCCAATTTGTAATGAGAGACAAATGTATGAGGCGTGGCCCAAGTAGCCGCTGCACAAATGGTATCAATGGGTAGCCTATCCTGAAAGGCTGCAGAAGTGGATAGACTCCTGGTCGAGTGTGCTTTTGGCTTAGAAGATAGTTGTTTGCCTCTGAGAGAGTACACATAGGAAATGGTGGAAGTCAACCATCTGGATAAGGTCACTTTAGAAACTGGAAGACCTATCCTGTTTTCTGCATAGGAAACAAACAATTGGTCCGATTTTCTAATTTGTTTAGTTCTATGCAAGTAGTACCTGAGCTGACGATGGACATCCAAAAAATGCAGTTTCTGTTCAGCTCTGTCGGAATAGTTAGGGAAAAAGACTGGTAGATCTATAGATTGGTTAATATTGGTTTGAGATACAACCTTGGGGAGAAAGGAAGGGTTAGTTCTTAACGATACCCTGTCCTTATGAAAAACCAAATAAGGTGAACGAATGCAGAGAGCTTGAATCTCGGAAACCCTTTTTGCAGAAGTGACAGCCAGTAAAAATATAGTTTTCCACGTCAATAACTTCAAAGAACATGAAGCAGACGGTTCGAAGGGAGGTAGTATCAAGGATGCCAACATTAAGTTTAGATCCCATTGCGGAGGAGGATGTTTTATAGGTGGCTTTAGGAGAAAAACTCCTCTCAAAAAGGCCTTGCATAATCTATGAGACATAATGTTATTGTCATGCAAGCCAATATGATACTTGGAAATAGCAGCCAGTTGTACTTTGACTGTAGATGACGAGGATCCTGAATGAAAAACCTCCACCAGGAAATCTAAAACAGAATGTATGGGAGCAGTAAAAGGATCAATATTTCTGGAGTTTGCCCAAATCGAAAAACGTCGCCACTTGCTAGCATAAATAGTCCTAGTGGACGACTTCAAAGAAGACACTAAAATGTCTCTGACTGAGTCAGAAATCATTGGTAGCCTGGCTAGGGAAGGAAGTGGAGCAACCAAGCAGTGAGGTTGAGAGAATGAATGGCCCGGTGCTGCTGACCCGACTGGTGGATCAAAAGATCCGGAACTGGGTCCAGATGCCATGGCTGCACCAGAAGGTGACGATGCAGAGACGGAAACCAAATTTGTCGAGGCCAATATGGAGCAATGAGGATCAATTTGGCTCTCAAAACGGTGGCTTTCTGAATGACTTGTGGAATCAAGGGAAAGGGAGGAAAAGCATAAAGAAGTCCCCGAGGCCAATCCTGGGTTAGAGAGTCTCTCAGGGGTTGACCTGGAAGGGAAATAGAGTGAAATAGTCTGGGCACTTGTTGTTTTGAGGGGTAGCGAAAAGATCGCAACAAGGAGTGCCCCACTTCAGAAAAATCTGATCCACTACAGATTGATTGAGAGACCATTCGTGAGGCATCAGAATAGATCTGCTCAGCCTGTCCGCCAATAGGTTGGACCTGCCGGGGATGTGCGTTGCTATCAGAAACCGCTGAGAAGAGATCGCCCATTGCCAAAGTCTGAGAGCTTCTCGACATAACGGATAGGACTTGGTTCCGCCCTGTTTGTTGATGTACCAGACCACGGACATGTTGTCCGTTTGTACTGCAATAGTCCCGTGGGAAGAAAGTCGTCGAGGGCTTGCAACGTTAAAAGCACTGCTCTCATCTCCAGGACATTTATGTGCAGATGGTATTCTATGGGTTGCCACGTCCGTGGACCATCCTGCCCTGATAATGCCCCCCCCACCCGATCAGAGAGGCATCCGTAGTGACTGTGGCAACTGGAGGAGGGGAATAAAGGTCGGCCCTGATGAAGAAGAGGGAAGATATCCACCAGCCCAGATGAGCCCTGCACGACTGTGTGACTAAGATTTCGTGTCTCATCGGAAGATTGTGGTACGACCACTGCGTGAATAACATCCACTGCAGGAGACGCATGTGGAAGCGAGCCAGTGGTAGAAGAACAATGGCCGCAGCCATAAGACCTAGAACCTTTAGGACAAATCTGGCTTTGATCTTGTTGCTTTGTAACAGAAGCCGAACAAATTTTTGGATGTCCAGAATTCTTTGATCTGTTAGTCTGGCTAACATTTTGACGTGTGTTTAATTCTGCGCCTATAAAGGTGATAGATTGGCAAGGCAGCAGAGAAGATTTTTCGAAATTTACTGAAATTCCCAATTTCCTGCAAAGCTGTAGGGTGTAGTCTCTGGACTGAAGAAGCTGACACTTGGTGGTGGCGGAGAGGAGCCAGTCGTCCAAATAAGGAAACACCTGGAATCCTAGACGTCTCAGGTGAGCTGTGACCACTGCCATGCATTTGGTAAACACTCTGGGGGCTGAAGTGAGGCCAAAGGGCAGTGCTCTGAATTGGTAATGACTGGTCCCTAGCCGAAAGCGGAGAAACCTTCTGGAGCATCTGTGAATCTTTATGTGATAGTACGCATCCTGAAGGTCTATAGAGCACATCCAGTTGTCCTTGACCATAAAGGGCAGAATGGACTGAAGCGTGACCATCCGGAATCTTGCCTTCTTGACAAATCTGTTCAGATTGCTTAGGTCTAATATTGGTCTCCAATCTCCCGTCCTTTTGGGGACCAAACAGAATCTTGAGTAGACGCCGGATCCTACTTGGTCTGTCGGCACTGTCTGGACGGCTCTTTTTTCTAGGAGTTTTGAAACCTCCTGTTCTGCCAAATCCCTTTGACCGGGTGAGATGTCTGGAAGGGATTGTAGAGGTACGGGAAACCTTTCGAAGGGGATCTTGTAACCCTCGGATATAATCGACTGTACCCACTTCTCTTGGGATAGGGATTGCCAGGCTACTGGGTACAGTGAAATCCTTCCCCCGACTGCCTCCAAGGGTTCACAGTCGGGCAACACCTCAGGGATGTTGAAAGGGCTTCTCAGGAAGAGACTCCCTGTTGCCCTGGTTCTGAGGACCCCCCCTGCCTCTAGGGCGGCGTCTATTGTTGTTACCCCCTCTGCCTCTAGGGGTAAACTGACCACGTGTGTCCGGTGTAGCTCCTTGGGCTTTACGGAACCACATCTTCCCCCCCTTCTGACCCTTGGGATATGGTCTAGAAGGAGTGGAAAATTGGACTCCAACGGCAGAAAGAGTTTTACCGTCCTGCTCACACCTGGTCAAGGTATCCTTCACCTGAGGTCGAACAAAGCCGAACCATCAAAGGGGGTATTAGTGAAGGATGCCTTAAAGGGGTCCGCAAAATTACACAGCCGCATCCAGGCTTGGCGTCTAAGAGCAACTCCTGTGCCTGCGGCCCTGCTCGCTCCATCGGCCGCATAAGATATGAGCCGCATGGAGGAGTTAGATATGGAATTCAGGATAGCAAGCTGTGAGGCAATCTTTTCCTGAGCCCCAGCAGCAGAAGGATCCTGGACTACTTCACCCAGTTCTTTGAGAATATCTCGTTGAAGCCTGGTGAAGTGACAAAGATAATTCAGCGAACGCATAGCAAAGGTCGCTGAGGAAAACATCCGCTTTCCATACCTGTCCATGGTCCTAGAATCCTTGTTAGGAGGATGGACAGGTACTGAAGGATCCACCAGTTCCTTCTTAGTGGCCGCCGCCACCACCATAGCATCCACAGAGACACCTTTGGAAAGGAACTGTTTATCCGAAGGGGCCGTAATGAATTTGGATGGTCTTCTGGGGACAGGTTCCACAGAATCTGGAGCCGCCCACGCCTTCCGAGCCACTACCTGCATGAGTGGGTCGAAAGGCGGAGACACCCAGGAGGTGGAGGGTCGGGATCCAAAAGCCTCCAGGTATACCGACTCATCCTCGGAGGGGTCAATGGAGGACCAATTCCCCTCTGTTTGAGGAGCTCAAGGATGTCTGAAAAGGAGACATCCTCAGAGGGGACCGTGGGGAACCCTCCGACTCATCTAAGTTGGTATCAGATGTAGTAGACTCAGGGAGTCTGTGCGTTTCCTCTTACGTCCTCTTCCGAGGGGTTCCCCTGCAGGATCAGGAGAGACCTCGAAGAGGAGGAAATTCCCAATGGGGAAACCTGGGGCGATGGATCCCTGGGCCTGTGAGCAAGAGGTTGGCAAGAGGCATCTGCAGGCACTGAAGAGGGAGGAGCTAGAGGGATGGACCGTTGACCAGGCTCAGAGGCCAGGACACTCCTCATCACATCAAAGGCTCCTCTCCCCGGGAGGCCGGTACACACCCGCTCCGAAGAAACAGGAATGGCCGGCTCCAAAGAGAGAGAAGGCTCCGAGGCCGATGTCGGCGCTGAGCTTACCAAAGCCGAAGCCCCGAGAGGGAGAGCGGGGTCGGACAAGGGTCCGATGCCACTAGCCCCCTCGGAGCCGACAGTGGAAACCCGACGACCGGATCCCTCCAAGGAAGGTCTCAAGGAGAAGATCGGAGCCGAGGACAACGGAGCCGAAGGATGTATCGGCTCCGGCATCGAAACAGTCGCTGTCCCAAGAAGCTCTGGCTCTGAACTCCGGTGTGGAGTCGGAGGAGGAAGTTCAAGGATTGGGGCTATAGCCGAAGTCTGTTGAGACGGGCTATGGAGCATTTGGGCCAGTGCCTGAGACTTCAACAGCCTGCTTACCACCCTCTCTAAATCGTGGTCAGACAGCCTGGAAGATCTCGAAGATCGGCTCCGATGGCTCCGCTCCGACAAAAGAGGAGACCCTGGAGCCGAGTGGATACTCAGTACAGAAGGGGACCGAGATCTCTTACGGGTCGAAGCCATCGGAGCCGAAGTCCCTTTAACTCCAGATGGAGCCGAGGATATCTCGGCTCCGATGCTGGATAAAGTGTCGGCTCCAGCCGGAGCCGACAAAGCCACAGTAGTCAGGGTATCGGAGCCGGCCGGCGCCGAACCCACTACTTGAACAGAAGATATATCGGCTCCGGCCGGAGCCGATGTCGGCTCCGACAGAGCCGGAGCCACCGGAGGAGGCTTGGACACTGTAGCCTGAGCCTTCGGTGGCTTAGGAGGTTTTCCTGACCCTAATTTAGGAGGAGAACCTTCTGGCTTAAGTAAGCCTCGGAGGATGAGCTTATTCCTCCTTTCCTGCAGGACTCTCTGGCTAAAAGCATGACATAAAGCACAGGAGTCCTGCAGGTGCAAAGGCCCCAGGCAATAAACACAAGAAGTGTGACCGTCTGTCAGAGACATTTTCTGACAGCACTGGTCACACTTCTTGAAGCCTGAGACCTTGCCTTCCTTTGACATCCTAAGAGGATGGAAACACAAACAATCCCAACAAACACACAAATTAATCCCTTACACAAACACACAGGAAGGGAATAACCAATGGGGAATTAGGCCTGACTAAAAACTTTAGATTAAAGATTATAAAAAGTTTGAAAACAAGGGAATAGGGTGGGCTGTAACTAACTACAGACTAAACTGACACTAAAAGGGAAAAATAACCCCCTAACTAATCTTTTTCTTATTTCACAAAGAAAAACTTACCTCAGCTGGCAAAGGAGACCTCTTTCGCTAAGCGGCAAACGAGATCTGAGGTAGTTCCGCCTTGCATCATGGGATATAGGGTTGCCTCGAGCTGGTAAAAGGAGTTCTTGAGCTAAAGCAAGTGCCGAGTCGGAGCCAAGGACCGGCTCCGAACCCATCCAGCAAGAATGAAGGCGAGATTGACAACTTAACATGTACCTGTTGTCACTGGATTCATCATGGACTGCTACTGAAGTTGACCTTCTCACTGGACAGATGATTTCTCTGTCACACCTCAATCTCCCTCTTTTGGCTGTGATGATTCATCTGGGGTCCCTACACAACAGGTCTTCTTGCAATGAGATGAATGGATCCACGTTGGTAGTCCTGCACAGCGAACTGCAGTTAAAGTGGTGAGTAGGACCTGGAAAGCCCTCTTCCACCTCTGGCTCAGGCAGTTTTTCCTCTGAAAAGCTTTCACATATACCCAGTCACCCAGTTGTAGTTGATGACAGGGTTGGTCAGGAGGCTTCAGTAATGCTGCTCTTGCTGTTCAATGATATTGCTGCAAAATTCTGAGGAGTCTCCTACAATAAGAAATCATAGCATCATCCAACAAAGTTAAATCGGCATTTCCTAGTGGAGGGGTAGCTGGAAGGACCATGGGTCGCCCCATTAATATCTCATATGGACTCAATTTTCTGGTGGCATTCAGTGATGCCCTCATACTCATCAATGCTAAGGGAAGGGCTTTGGGCCACTTTAAGTGGATTTCAGCACAAATCTTTGAAATTTTATTTTTAAAGGTCCTGTTTACCCTTTCCACTAATTCAGATGACTGGGGATGGTTGGGACAGTGAAGACTCAACTTAGTATTAAAAGCTTTACATAACTCTTTAAATAAATTATTATTAAAATGAGTTACTTGGTCACTGTTAACAATGCTAGGTATACCGAATCTTGGTACATAATGAGATAACAATTTTTTAATAACTGTGACTGCATCAGCTTTGTGACATGGGTAAGCTTCCACTCATGCTGAGAACATACACACTACCACAAAAATAAATTGTAAATTATTAGTCTTAGGCATCTGGATGAAATCCAGCTGTATATTAACAAAAAGTCCCCAGGGTGGAGGTAAACATGCAGATTTGCTGTTGGCATGTTTGCTTATGTTATATTCCAAAGAAATATTACAATTTTGTACATACTGAAGTATCAAAGAGGAGACATGAGGGGCATACGAACTTTGGGTAATTTGATTAAATAAAGCCGTCTTACCTGTATGGGCCAGTAGATGATATGTCCTTACTAGGTAAGGTAGCAAAGAGGCAGGCGCCACCAGTCAGCCATCTGGATGTCACCATATGCCATCAGAGGATTTTCTACATCCATACTTGAGCCACCTCAGAACTTCTCCCTGTGATGCTTCAGCTTGAAAGTCTGACAATTTTGCAAAAATCAAACACATCATTACTGTTGTAGTTTGTTGCTGTCAACATATAAAGATGTTTACAGCAATTTACTACTGCCTGTTTAGCAGCTTGATCTGCTAAGTTGTTACCTTTTGTAACAACGTTTAACCCCTTTTGATGTGCAAAACATTTGATTACAGACAGCTTTTTGGTTAACAAAAGTGCATCTAACAATGATTTTATGTACCCAGAATTTTTAATTTTATTTCTTGAAGAGGTTAAAAACCCTCTCTGTCTCCAAAGTTGCCCAAAGTCATGTAACACCCAGAAAGCATAATGGCTGTCTGTAAAAATATTGGCCATCTTGTCTTTGGCTAACTCACAGGATTTTTGCAAAGCCACTAGCTCAGCTATTTGAGCAGAGTGAACATCCTCTAATCTTTGTTGCAACAATATTGTTTCCTTGGTGCAGACTGATATTCCCGGGATTAACTTTCCTGTTTGATCTCTTCCCCACGAACCATCCACAAACAGATGCATGCCAGCATTGGGTATAGGAGTGTCCTTTAAGTCCTCCCTAGGAGAAAGCAAATAGTTAGTTACACACACACAATCATGCTCTTCACCATCCTCAACAGTAGGCAACAGAGATACAGTATTTAGAGCAGGACAGCGGATCAGAGAAAAAGATGGATCAGAAAGAAGTGTATGTTCATATCTAGTTAAACGTGCAGTCGAGAGTGGTTGAGTTTTCATTTTAAGCAAAGGAGATGATACAGAATGAGGGACAGCTACTGTGAGATCATGCCCAAGTACCAACGATTGTGCCAGATTATCTAGAATGGCAGCAGCGGCAACTGCCCTTAAACAAGGTGGAAAACCTTTTGCAACAGACTCAAGTGCTGTGCTGTAATAAGTCAATGGATGATAGCTGTTCCCATGTTTTTGTGCAAGTACTCCTTGTGCGAATCCATTTCTTTCATGACAAAATAAAATAAAAGTCTTATCATAGTCTGGTAACCCTAAAGCTGGGGCAGTAGCTAAAGCTTGCTTCAAGTTCTGAAATTAATTTTCCTCCTCACTATTCCAAAGGAGAGGCTCTGGTGTATCCTGCTTTAAAAGATTTGTCAAAGGTTTGGCAATTTCTGTATAGTTAGGGATCCACTGTCTACAGTAGCCTGTCATACCTAAGAAAGAGCTAAGCTGTCTCTTGAGTAGTCGGATGTGGGGCCTTAAATATTGCATCAATACAAGATGATAACACTTGCCTGCTACCCTGGGATATTAACTGACCAAGATAACGTACCTGAGATGACCACAACTTTTAGTTATGTACTCACCATAACTTCAGATGTTTGGGATCCATCTCGCCTACATTCTGACTGATGGGTTCGGAGCCGATCCCTCGGCTCCGACTCGGCACGCTTATGCTATAGAGCGAGGCCTCTAATTGGCTGAGCTATCTTTATCCCAGGATGCACCACCACTAATCCCCCAGATCTTGTTTGTCCGCATTCATGCACACATGCACAACTTGTTTATATAACATTGTTAGATGTTTCAAGATGAAACAACAGGATTCGGACCTTCTGATATCCTCTGATCTCCAAGGAAGGGGGAAGGAGGGTGGGTTATTAGGAATGTAGGCGAGATGGATCCCAAACATCTGAAGTTATGGTGAGTACATAACTAAAAGATGTTATGTGATCCTATCTCGCCTACATTCTGACTGATGGGACAGCGTCCCTAGTACCTAAATCCCAGGTGGATCATTGGAAAACACTCCTGAGCACTGTGGAACCAAATCAAGCTCGTCCTCTAGATGCCACATCTAATTTGTAGTGGGAAATGAAGGTGTGTGGGGAAGACCATGTAGCCGCAGCACAAATGTCACCAATAGCAAGCTTAGAATGAAATGCTACCGAAGTAGCCATAGCCCTTGTAGAATGAGCCTTGACAGAGGTGGTAAGCTCTTTGTTAGAACAAATATAAGCTTGAGTAATACAATCCCTGATCCATTTGGCAATAGTGACCTTTGTGACAGCGTTGCCCAATTTGTTTTCTGCAAAGGATACAAACAACTGATCTGTTTTCCTTGATTGTTTGGTCCTATCTAAATAAAAACGTAACTGTCTGTGGACATCTAGTGTGTGGAATATAAACTCCGCTTTATTAGAGTATTTTGGGAAAAAAACTGGAAGCTCTAACGATTGTTGCAAGTATAAAGTAGAACAAACTTTAGGAACAAAAGAAGGATTTGATCTGAGGGATACTCTGTCTGTATGAAAAACCAAGTACGGGGGTTTCACTGACAAAGCTTGAAGCTCTGAAACCCTTCTGGCTGAAGTAATCACCACTAGAAAGGCTGTCTTCCATGATAGAAACTTTAGATCACAGGTAGCTGCCGGTTCAAAGGGAAAAGAAGTCAAGGCACGCAACACTATATCGAGATCCCATGGAGGTGCAGGATGAGAAATCAGAGGTCTTAATAGAGCAGCACCTTTCAAGAAGGTCTTACACAATCTGTTGCTCATTAAAGGTGGGTCTATGGATTCATGAAAATTAGAAATTGCTGCCAATTGTACTTTGATGGTAGAAACTGAAGAGCCTTGATTGAAAAGAGAGGCCAGAAATTTTAGTACTTCTGCCACGGGAGTAGAAATGGGGTCCAGGCCCCGGAGTTGAGCCCAAATAGCAAACCTTTTCCATTTGCTAGAATACAGTTTCTTTGTAGCAGACTTGTGGGCTGAAGATAATATGTGCACAACATCTGGATCCAGTGTATGACTCCTGACTATCGTCGGAAGAGGAGGAGCCAGGCCGTCAATTTTAAGGTGTGTAGGGACTGGTGTAATAGTCCCGACTGATGAATCAGTAGGTCTGGGACCTGGTCCAGGAACCATGGACCTTCCAGAGCATGTTTCCGAAGATAGGGAAGCCACACTTGACGAGGCCAGTAAGGAGCAATTAAGATCATCCTGCTCCCTAAGAGAGATGCCTTTTGAATCACCCTGGGGAGGAGAGGAACTGGAGGGAAGGCATAAAGCAGGCCAGTGGGCCAAGGATGGACTAATGCGTCCATGGGGCTCTTCCCCGGGGCCGGGGTTAGGGAGAAAAATTCTTTGCACTTCGCATTCAGAGGAGTCGCGAAGAGGTCGCAACACAGAACTCCCCATTCGCTGAAAATCTGCCTTGCAACTGTCATATTTAGAGACCATTCGTGAGGAGAGAGGATGGTTCTGCTCAATCTGTCGGCTATGACATTGGACTTGCCCGGTATGTGAGTAGCCACTAGGAAGCGTTTGGTCGAGACTGCCCATTCCCAAACTCTCATGGCTTCTCTGCAAAGAGGATAGGATCTGGTCCCTCCCTGTTTGTTCAGGTACCAGACAACTGACATGTTGTCTGAGTGAACAGCAATTACGCCCTGAGGGAGATAATCGTAAAGGGCTTGAAGGGACAGGAGTACTGCCCTCATTTCTAGGATGTTGATGTGAAGAGGAGTCTCTTCCGGGTGCCATTTGCCTTGGACTGACCTGCCCAGGGAATGCCCCCTCCACCCCATCTGGGAGGCGTCCGTGGTCAAAGTGGCCGCCGGAAGAGGAAGAACAAAGGGTCATCCCTGATCCAAATTGGAGGACACTAGCCACCAGCGAAGGTCCCGTTTGCAAGATTCCGTGATCCATATGAGGTGATTGAGAGGGAGTTCCTGAAAGGACCACCGAGTTGAAAGAAGCCACTGGAGGATTCTCATGTGCAACCTTGCCAAGGGAACTAGCAGAACCGTGGCAGACATGGATCCCAATAGCTGCAGGACCATTCTGTCTGGGGCTTTGGACCTGGGGAGTAAGGCTCGAACTTGATTTTGAATGGTTTGAATTCTGTCTGTAGGTAGATAGACCCGCATCTGGTTTGAATCTATCTCTACCCCTATGAATCTTATTCTTTGAGATGGCCATAACACAGACTTTGGCCAATTGAAGGTGATTCCAAGGGAATTGCCCAGTGATATAGTGGCTTGTAGGCTCCGCAGAAGTAGATGCTTGGAGGTGGCCGTTAGGAGCCAGTCGTCTAGGATGAAACACCTGGAATCCTAGCCTTCTCAGGTGAGCTGTCACTACTGCCAAGGGTTTGATGAACAACCTGGGGCATGTGGTGAGCCCAAGGGGCAGCGCGGAACTGAAAATGACTGCCTCCTAGGCTGAAGCGCAGATGTCTCCTGGACGTTTGATGTATTCTGATATGATAATACGCGTCCTTGAGATCTATGGAGCACATCCAAACACCCTTCTCCAACAATGGGAGAATGGTTTGTAGAGTGACCATTCGGAACTTGGACTTCCTGACTGAACGGTTTAGGATGCTTAGGTCCAAAATGGGCCTCAAGTCCCCGGTCTTTTTTGGCACCAAAAAGAATCTCGAGTAAGTCCCTAATCTGATCTGGTCTGTGGGGACCGGTTGGATGACTCCTTTTTGCAGCAGCTTTGAAATTTCTGAGGCTGCGGTATCCCGTTGACTGGGTGGCGGGTCCTGGATTTTTTTGGACTGAGGGGGGGGGGGCGAGAGAATGGGATGGAGTAACCTCCGGCGATAATCCGAAGCACTCATTGGTCCTGAGTGATCCCTTCCCAGGCCTTCAGGTGCTTCGAAAAACGACCCCCGACTGGCTCCGGAGCAGCACAGCCGGGCAATCCCTCAGGGATTATGAAAAGCTGAAGAGCCACGAAAGGACTCGCGGTCTCCAGTGTTGCGAGGGCCTCTGCCGCCTCTGGGACGGCGTCTTCGGATAATTTCCCCTCCTCTGCCTCTGGAGGGAACCTTCCTGCTGAGAGGGGTAAGACTTCTGAGATCTATGGAACCACATTTTCCCTCCTCTTTTAGCCTTGGGATAAGGCCGAAAGGGAGTGGAAAATCGTGCCCCTACGTCAGTCAGAGTCTTACCCTCCTGTTCACAGCGGGTAAGTGTGTCTTTTACCTTGGGTCCAAACAGGGAGGACCCATCAAAGGCGTCGGCAAATGAAGACTTAAAGGCCTCCCGAAATGACACAGGCGGAGCCAGGCTTGTCTCCGTGAGCAATGCCTGTACCGCCGCTCTACTCGCCTTCGCCGCATCTGAAATGAGCCTCATGGGCGAGTTCAAAATGGGCGACATTGTAGCCAGCTGAGATCCAACCGTCTGGGCCAGCTCCTCAGGCAGGTTACCCAAGAGGGTATCGGATAGCTCCTTAATCAGATCCCTCTGAAATCTCGTAAAGTCGTCAGGTAGTTCAGAGACCTCAGTGTAATGGCCGCTAAACTAAGGGTGCGCTTACCGTGCCGAGCCGTGCTCCTAGACTCTTTGATAGGAGGATGGACGGACGTAGAAGCCTCTGCTACATCTTGCTGGGTAGCAGATGCCACCACCATAGCATCTACAGCCACACCTTTCGTAGGAACTCTCTATCCGGGCCGAGAGAAATTTGTTGGACGGCGGGCACCGGTTCCACAGAGTCTGGGTGTTCCCACGCCCGACAGATCAAATCCAAGAGCTCGTCGAGGGAGGAGACACCCAGGAGGCGGAGGGCTGAGCCCGAAGGCCTTCAGGAACACCGACTCATCAGCAGAGGAGGTTTGGACTGCCAGCTGCCTCGTTGTTTTAGGGCTTACAGGATGTCTGCAAAGGAGACATCATCCGAGGACGACTTGGGGGACCCCTCTGCATCATCGAGATCAGTGTCAGATGTCAAAGACTCGTCAGGAGTCAACGTGCTTCCTCTTGCACGTTCTCTTCCTGGGAGGTTCTTCGAAGAGGCTTCAGAAGGACCTCCAGGAGGGAGAAACCCCAGCGGGGTAACCTGAGGCCCAGGGGCTCCGCTGTCTGGACAGGGGACTGCCAACGACCCAGTCTCCAAATGTAGGGAAGGAGATGGGGAAACTGTGGAGGTAGCCAAGGAAGATTTGGCTAAAGCACTCCTCATAGCCCTGAAGGCGGGACCACCAGAATCCTGGGAGGGTCCCCCCTCCGTGGCCACGACAGTGGACGGTACTCCCGCCGACGCACCAAGAGGGAGACTTGGGACCCGAGGCATCAATCCCAGCCTCCCCAGGGCCGAAGGAAGAAGTCCGTGCACTGAACTCCGACCCAAGAGCCGGAGTCGGAGCAAGGGTCGGGCCCGACCCTAACACCTCCACTGGTTCCACCAGCACCTGCTCCAACAGTGCCGAAGCTGTTGGAGGAGGAAATACAGTAGGGGGGGTGGACCATCGGCTCCGAAGCCAAATGGGCTGGAGCCGAAACCATCTTTGGAACACCGGAGACTGGAAGAGTCGAAGGAGCACCCTGTCGATGTCCGAATCAGACATCTTGGATGATCTCGAGGATACCGATCGGGCCCGAACCGATTTCTCCATCGGCTCCGAAGGGCTCGGGGACCGGCTCCGAAATGACTCAACAATTATCGGCTCCGAGGAAACTTTCAAGGAAATTTCCCTCAGTGCCGATAAGGACTTCGGCTCCGAGGGGGAAGAGTCTGAGCCGATGACCCTTATCGGCTCCAATATCAGTGGAGCCGATGAGGGTGACCCGCCTCGATGCCCCAGACCTCGGCTCCGAAACCAGAGGGGTCGAGGCTGGAGGCATCGAGGCAGACCATTCCGACCTCGGCTCCGAAGTCCGTGGAGCCGATGGAGAAGTCTACTTAGTTTTCTTAGCGGTCGGTTCCGACTGACTGGTCGGAGCCGACGCTCTCTTTAGAAGGAGGCGGAGAGGAAGATAAAGCCTCCTCGAAGGAAGGCTTGATTAATCCTTTGAGGATTAATTTGTTTTTCCTCTCCTGGAGGACTCTGGAAAAAAACGCATGGCATACACTGCACGATTCTTGCAGATGTTTAGCACCTAGACAATAGACGCACGAGGAGTGGTCGTCCGTTATGGACATTTTGAAGCCACACCTCATGCACTTTTTAAACCCGGAGGGTTTATGCTCTTTAGACATAATCAGGCTAAAAAACAGATAACCACAACTAAACAACAAAGGGTTTGACACACAAGAACAAAAATATATATGCCACTAGATTAGTGTTAAATATTTAAACTAAAGAACTTCTTTTTTTTTTTTTTTTTTTTTACACACAAGATTGTTCAAAGAGAAAGAGAAAAGGAGAAAAAGAGGGTCATGTCCCTCTAACTTAAACGGGTACTTGACCCACACACAACCACTAAGGGAGTAGTAACCACAGGGGAAGGCCCCTCTAACTTAAACGGGAACCTTCTCTGACAGGAAAAAACACGAAAATTTCAACCAAATTCCACAAAAACACTCGTACACAAAGAATAGCCGTTAAAACAGCTTTTGGGTTTAAATGAAGCAAATACTGACAGGAAAAAAGCCTAATAAATAGTACTTAGCCCAGCCAATGTTGAGACCACGTCCAAGCTCTGTAAGCGGCAAACGAGATCTGGGGGATTAGTGGTGGTGCATCCTGGGATAAAGATAGCTCAGCCAATTAGAGGCCTCGCTCTATAGCATAAGCGTGCCGAGTCGGAGCCGAGGGATCGGCTCCGAACCCATCAGTCAGAATGTAGGCGAGATAGGATACATCTGTAGTTTTTCTCTAGACAATTTGTGTCCCTTTTCTGCAAGGATAGTCAGAAGATGCAAGGTATCTTGCTGACATTGCTGAAAGGAGTTTGATGCTATTAGTAAATCATCTACATATTGTACTAACACAGACCCACCCAGAAATGTCATATTTTCCTAATCCTTTTTTAGAATTTGAGAAAATAATGAAGGAAATTCAGTATATCCTTGTGGCAACCATGTTCGTGTATATTGCTGTCCCTTATTAGTGAAAGCAAACATAAACTGACTGTCAGGGTGAATAGGTTTAGAAAAGAATGCTCAACATAAATCTATCACAGAAAAGTAACTAGCTGTAGGTGGTATGCAACTCAGTATTGTTGCTGGATTTGGAACAACAGAAAAATTGGGCAGTACTGCATTATTTACAGCCCTTAAGTCTTGTACAAATCTATAAGTATCCTTTCCTGGCTTTTTCACTGGAAAAATAGGTGTATTACAAGGGCCTTTAGCTAGTATTTATTCCTTGACGTATTAGAGACTGAATTACAGGTTTGAGTCCCTGCTCTGCTTCTGGCTTTAGTGGGATATTGTGGAACTCTGAGGAGAGGTTTTGATGGATTTAATTTTATTTTTACTGGTTCTGCTGATTTCAGTATACCTACTTCATTTGCATGCTTAGCCCACAAGTTGGCAGGTACCTGCTGTAGTAACTCTCTGTCTGTCTGTATGCTTCCAGCAGGGTGTTCCTCAGCTTCTGCTAAAACTGCCAGTACTTCCCCCTCTGATTCTTTTGGAACATTTAGATACACCCCTTCTGGGGTACAGTAAATAGTACAACCCAGCTTACATAACAAATCTCATCCAAGTTGGTTTACTGGTGCAGTAGTAGTCAGAAAAAAAGAATGCTTTTCTTCAATTGGACCTAAAGAAATGGGAATGGGTTCTGAAACACGATACAGAACTGTAGCATTTGTTACTCCAGATGCCTTTACTTTATTTTCTGATACTGGTATTTGACTATCTGAAGTAATTTTTAGCACTGACCTAGTAGCTCCAGTGTCCACCAGAAATGGAGGTTTTTTTTGAATTTATTTTCATCTTAACGCAGGGCCCATTTTGATTTATTGGCAGTAGAGGGTTATGATTCATTTCTGTATTTTTTTTTACTTAGTCGGTATGAAGCTTCTTGACTCCTTCCAATCTGAGGGGGTGGTGGAGGAAAAACTGCATTGTTATAATTTGGTTGCCACTCAGTCCAAGTGTCCTTGGACTCTTTGCATTTGCCTGTGTGGGCACTCCCCTCTCCAATGTCCTGCATCTGCACAATTAAAGCAAGATGTATTAGATGAAGTAACTGCTTTCTTATTTCATCTGAAGTAACTACCCTCAGCAGTTGATTTAAATCTGTCAAAGTATGACTGTAACATTCTATTATAGTTTTTAATTATTCTTTGAATTTTAATGGATCTTCTCTAATATTTGGAAAATTTTTAGACATAGTATGCAAATCAGCAGGGGTCCAAGGACAATGAACAAGTTCCCTAATTTTAGCCCCCAAAATTTCCCTGAGAGGTGCCAATAGATCCCCTCCAGAGGTTGTAATCTCTTCTTCTTGTACTCTGTCATGTGAGCATGTATGGTAAGATACAGTAGTGTCAAATGCTAATGCCCCTGTTGGGGAAGTAGAAGCTATCTGAGAAGGATAGGAAGAAGAACCTCGACTGCAGGTGCCTGTTCAAAAGATGAAGATTGAGCAGGGGAACCAGTCTGAGATGTATCAGTATCATATGAGCTGGGTGTCCAGTGGACAGTAGACCGAAAGGTAGGAGTCTGAGAGTCTTGTACAGGAGGTACCTATACTGGTGCATATGGGGGTGGGGGTGCAGCAGCTACTGGAGGATTATCATCCTCTTCAGAAGTTTCTGCTTTTTGGCCATCTTCAGTTTGTTCCAAACCTACTAAGACAGGATAAAGGGATACATTTTTACTGGTCTGTACTGCCTTTTTAACTTCTTTTACTTGTTGCAACATTTTCTTATTAACATCCTGCAACCCTCTTAATTCTGAGTCCTATTCCCTTTTAAGTGCTTCACTGTACCAAGAATAAAATGCTGTTATTTGTTCCCAACTTACTTTGATTTTATTTTCTTCCAAAATACCTTTCAATGTCAGCAATTTAGTCTTATTGTAAGTTCCATTTAATGGAAATACCCCACCAGCACAATTCTTAGTAAGTTGAAACCAGTCATGCAAATATTTACAACTTTCCTTCCCATAGTTAAAATACATAAAATATGCAGGTGTTCCCTTTTCAGGGATTTGATCTTGCTTATCTTTGCTCCCATTCTTTTTATTTTATAAATCAGCAATAAAAATGTTAGGCTTACCTTACAACTCCTGGATCCTGGCAATTCTGAAGACAGAAAATAACTGTAGTAATCCACATACCATACAGGGAGGGAAAGGTAGGAAATCTGTCAGCGTGCAGCAAGAGAGGAGAGGTTTCGATCAGCCTTTTCCCACAGCACTCCCTTGCTTTTGTCCCTGTGCAACCTCAAAGGTTACAGCTCCAGCATTGCAGTCAGGATAACGGGGTGGATAGGTACTGTGTCCAGAACTGACCACTCTTTCAGACCCTCTGAGGGTACTTTCACACAATCACACTGTTAAGTCTCAGCATACTTTTGGGCTCATGAATTTATTTTAACAACTCATACCTCTACGTCCTATCATGCTGTAGGCTCTTGAATTTGTTTTAACAGTATATAGTCTACGTCCCAATTATGCTATGGGCTCATGAACTTGTATAATCTACATCCCAATCATGCGATGGGCTCATGAACTTGTTTTAACTTTATTTTTAGCTTTTAACTTTTTCTTTCCTTTCTCTCATACATTCATACATTGACAGAATAAAAACATCTCTCATACTTCTTACCTTTCAATCCTGAGGGTACTGCCCTCGACACAAGGCA
>NC_056746.1:1141876830-1141984330 GCF_019279795.1 Protopterus annectens
GGCAGTATAAAAGGTTCATAGCAAGGTCAAAACACCCCCGACACTTGTCTCTCGGAAATACGTTTACAACACACGCGCGTTTTCGTACTTCTGCCTGCTAGCCTTTGCATACCAGTCCACTGAAAGTGTGTTGTGTGTACTTTGCCATATTCAAGTGAGTCAACAAAAAGTACCATACGTTACCTTGGTGAACAGCAACGTTGCACCCGTGTCCATCACAGTACACCAGTGGGTTTTCAGCCCAACCTCTCTCGTCAGAGCAAACGCAGTTGATGTGTTTAATTACCTTACTCAGTGGCACAAGCGTTTCCAAGGACGCAGCGACTAATAAATGTTATTTACATTTAATCACAAAAAAATAAAACACGAATAACGCACACCATTACTTTTATGGTTATGTTTTATTTTGAACAAATACTTACTACTTAGATGCAGCCTTTATTTACTCAGCAAAATATTTCCGTAAACAGTCTGGTTTGGTATAATATGATAAAAATAAAAATTCACCAGCGAAAATACGCTGTACCTATGCTATGAAGATTACAAGATACCACAAGGAGTCAGTCATTTCAACAGTAGTTTTGTGCCTTTCGTATTGAGACTGACAAATACACAGAGAAGAAAACTAGCGTGCGCTGCAGCGAGGCGCGTACACGTTTTTCTTCTCGTCCATTCAGCGTGTTTCTAGAGATCATTGGCGCGTGCACCCTAAATGCTGAGGAACTGGCCTCGCGCCGGCGCCGATATTGGAGCTCGCGGTGCAGCGAAAGAGAGTGCGCTTGCGGAGATCAAGTAGGGCAACATCCTGCTACACAGTGCCTCATTCATGAATTAGGTAAGGCATATCTGACTCTGATAGATTTGAGCACATAGAAGCCAAATTACGTATGTAGATTTGCTGTAATTTACTTTGTGTAAATAAAAAGTTATTGTATACTAAAATGTTGTATGCATGTTGGATTTACTGGAGAGACCGTGATGGAGAGGTGCGTAATGTGTTATGATCGTGCATTGGTGGTGTTAACATTTGTTGTCAGTTATGTCAGTATATGTTGAAGATTTTTTTCACTGTAGCTGTTGCTTTCTTCATTTACTTCATAGTAGTTTCTGAAGTTATTTGGTTAGTGGTTTTCATACAACAACATGCCTGAAGGCCAGCAAGGCCTGCACTAACTACCTGACTTGCCAGTGTGCAGTTGATTGAGGGCAGAGCTAGCTAATCAGGTTGAGGGAGGTTATGATTGGCAGACAGATTATCCAATCGTTCATTAGGATATATTAATTGATCTCGTCCCCTGGTGTGTTAATATTTTTTTTACAGGAATCCTTAAATTTTTCTTAGAAATAATGATTGAGGGTTGGGTTGCAGTAGTATCCAAATTAGTAATTTATATAATTTAGACTTTTGCGTTGTAGTCCATAAAACTGGATTTACTATCCTTGCGAGGAAGCCTCTGCACTTATTCTTCATGGTTCGAATCGTGGAGATCCGAACTTTGGTGTAGATTTTTTTTGCCACGCTGGTTGACTAAGGATTGCAAATACTGTTGATTTATTTTAAGTTAGAACCACTGCGGCAGAAATGTTTTCTTAATTGATTGTCTTATAAAAAGTGTGAAGCTGTTTACCTTTGCGTAATACAAAATAAAATGACGTTTTGTCACAGTTTTTATAACGGTGGGTGTTTTTCCGTAGACGTCATTTAACAAAAAAGTGCTTGATCATTTTGATTTAGTTTTAACCCTTCCAAGTTATTGTTCCAGTTTGTCTGTGCTTTTCCTTGTGACAGGGATAAGGTTTTGTCATTGTTGACAGCGTTTTGTGTCACGAATGACGTCAGCAGTACTGTTATGATTACTTGGATGTTAACACCAGATAATTTTATTGTTAATTGTAGTTACAAATACGTAAAGTACTACATTTGATACAGCTTACACTAGAAGAGTTTAGTCAAGAAATTGGTCTGATCGTGTGATGTATGACAAATATCTTGAAGCGTGTATCAAAGTCAAACAGGCAGGAAAGTTGCGCTGTTGGCGTAGAATTTAGTGTAGTGCTATGCAAGATGACCTACTACGCAATTTTTATTATCATTGTGAATTGTGTTCATAAATTGCAAATTTGGATAGCAAGTTTCCCCTTTGTTGCCGTAACAGAAACTACAGATTTGGACAGCAAGTTCCACTTTTGTTGCAGTTTTTTCCGCTATGGTATGTATTTCGAATACGAGGCAGGAGTATTACAATTGCTGTGCAAAAACTCAATTAGGAGGGGTAGCACATACATCGGCGGGTTCCCATGTGCTCGTTTTATTTTATTTTTCATGTTTGAATAATGGGCAGTTCACTGTTTGTACAGTATGGCTTACTAATTATATAAATCGTTGTACCGTTCCTTGATCTCTGTGGCACGATAACCACTTCCAGCGACTCTTTGAGTGAATATAATCTCATTCACAACCGATGTGGTGTATAAGGAAAGCGCATTCCGGACTGCTTCTATTCACCGGTGGGGACGGTTTAGTAAAGTCTCCAACGCATAATTTGATCCCTTATAGTTCCTGCCCCATGTAGTCTTTGCTCGTTTTTGTTGTTTTAGTGGTGGTAATGATTTCCACTGGCTGTCTGAGTGCCGCCTTGGTACTGTTAAGTAACACGGCTGCCCAACCCAAGAGGTGGGCGCCACAGTTTTCAACCAATCAGGGACAAATCTCAACAGAATCCGGGACAAAACTAGAAATAATCAGGGACATTTTTTAAATATGAGCACTGTTAACTTGAGACATTGACAGAATAAGAGAACAGGAATACATTTTCTGAAATAAAATAAGTCTATATCAGTAATTGCTGTCATAATTTATGAATTGCAGTTCTCCACATTTTCTCCAACAGTCACCAGTTTTAAGAGGGCAGACGTAAAATTTGAGTCAAAATCAGGCACAGTTGAGAGGTCTGGGCGCAGTTGGGGCGGTACTGAACGTTCTGGCTGTACATATTTTCAGAGTGGTTACACGATCTAGAAGGTGTTTACTGCTGCCGAAGTGGGCATTATACGTATACTGTGAAACTGTAAAACTAAAAGTCGGAGGCTTATCTGGAGTAATCCATTATTTTCGCTTTTTTAGGAGTTTACCTGTTTTGCCTGACACGTTTTTGCATGTTTGGATTGATTGGTGTGTTTGCGGTAAAGAAAAAGACGTTATTAGGAGATCGTGATACGAGCTTGCACAGTTTGCAGCCGCGATGACATGAACAGGTTTAAAGTCAGAATGACATTAAAAAAAAAAAAAACTTGTGACAACAACACTGGCTCCAGTTTCTGGCTACCTTGTTTAGATGTAGCATCTGTCTACACCGTGGTATATGCTCCCCTTTTTTCAAAGCATTATTTTTGACTTTAACTGTACTGGCAGTTATTGAAACCTGCCACTAATAAATATGTAGTATTACCTTTGTGTCAGGGTAGGAAATCTACAGATTTTGCACAGACGGTAGTGGGTTTGCCGGCATGTTGGCGATTAGGTTCTAGGTTTAGTAGCAGCTATTAAAATCTGCAATGGCTGTGCAGCTCTGTACCAATCGTACCTCTCGACTGTTCAGATTTTTGGAGAATGTCTATGTTGTTACCTCCTATATTTCTGGACTGTACCGCATAACATTTGTAGTTATAAAATTTGTAGTTTTCTGGCAAATCACTGATGGTTGAAGTTGGCAGTAATGACACATATTTGAGTTTCGGACTTCATCTCCTTCAGAATATGCATGCTAACACAAATCCCATTATTTTCTAATTTTGTAAGAGCAGTATTTAAAACCTATCCCTATTTTGGGACCGTTGTCCCCCCATTACTTTTGACTTGGTCCAGATTTCTTGCATTATGAGGTTGAGAGGTATGATACCAATGGGGCAGTTGTTTAGCCTAACTATGTAATTTGTGACTCTTGTAAGGCCAATATAGCAAGGAAAAACAACTTTTATAGAGAGAACCTCCTTCTTGCCACCTCAGATGTTTGCCTGTGACCAGTCCAAACAGCAGTTTTCTTTGATTTATTTCCTTTCTAGCAAAATGTCTCTCCTGCATAACCTTTTGTCAAAATGGATCTCTTCCTTTAATCCCTGGTCTACAGTGATGACCAATCCTGCTGCCTTGATCAATTCTTCATACAGCACACACACACACACTTTATAGTTCCACCATTTTGTATACTACTTTCTTGGCAAAAGTAAACACAGTGAACTATAGTGGTCACACCGCTTGGTACTGCAGAGCGGTACCCCATTGTATGCAATCCCAGAGCCCCTCTGCCCTCCTGTTGCACTGCCATGACTCGCATTAAACCAGCCCTTTTGTCTTTACCACTGGTGTTTTTAAGGCTTGCTTTCTGTTCTTCTGCAGTCTTGTAGTCTCTCCATCACTGATATTGTGGCTGTTAGCTGTCAGTTTACTGCTGTAGTTCTGCATTCCCCACTGTCTGTCACTGTAATCCTATTTGTACTGTACCAATATGCAGTTATCAGTGCAAAGTTTTGAACGCTGTGAAAGTAAAATCGCTGCTGCTTAAGTAGAGTAACATGTTACTTATAAAATGTATGTACGCATGCATGCATGCGTAAGTGGAATCTGTACATTGTAGAACCACTTGTATCTATATATTCACAGATGTGCATATATAACATAAAAATGTCTTGGCCTTTTTTTTTTTTTTTTTTTTTTTTTTTTGTTTGCACACCATCATAGAAATAATGACAGTTGCCATTCTTTTCATTGCCTTTCATTATATTTGATTTTAGGCAGTAAGACTCCTTATTGATTCTACCAGACCAGCCCTAAGGCACTGACCAATGCCCAATATTTTTCAATTTGGGTGTGAGTCCTGGTGTGGTGAGCAAGTTATCTATAATTTTATTTATGTATTTTTTTTTTTTATTTGCCTGGATGCCCAACTGGGTGTTAGCCTATTTTTAGTAGAGGACAGGAGGAGAAGGTCCAATACAAAGTGAAATTGTAAACATTTAACCACATTATACAAATACAATGTGTAATATATATATATATATATATATATATATATATATATATATATATATATATATATATATATATATTTACACACATATTTAGACAAGTATGATAACAGCAAAACAGAAATTTCACAATTAGATGGTATATGCAGTTATATAGGATACAATTTTAGGGCATCAAGAAAAATAAATAGGAAGGGCTCACAGAATCTAGTATGGGGATGTATAGTAGTTGATTTCAGCCTTAATATGCCTCAGATAAGCTGGTTAAAGTGAAGGTTAGCAGTTGGTTAGTTGATTGTAAGTGATAGAATGAAGTGTAGGTTAGACTTGGAGTTAAAAAATATGTTTTGATGTGGTTTCTTTGAGTGTTTCAGGATACTAATTAACAGTTATATCTGAACACATGAATGAACCCAAATTAATAGGAGCCGAGAGATGGCAGCTACTGTGAACATGTGTAGTATTTACAGTATGTACGTACATTTACAGCGTGTGTTTGGTGGCATTAATGTTCTGAACCTTAAGCTTTATGTAAACCCTTATTTTGAATAGAGCTGCACTGGAACTAGGAACATTACCAAAGATAAAGCTTTGTATGTCATACTTTACAGCAGCATTTCCAAGTAGGTTTATCTATATACTATTTGCATCTAGCTTTAACTATGTCGCGTTAACATTTGTTTTTCTTTAAACTATGAACATTTTCCAGGCCTATAAGCAGAGCTGGAAGCCTGTTCCCAGTTTGTCCTTTGCAGTTCTTGAAAACTGCATCCCTGCAGGAATAGTTTTGTTCTCTTGGTTTTAATGAAAACTGTTTTATGATCGGATTATTTATGTAGGTTGATAAACTTTCTAGTAGATGAGGTGTAGAGTATGTAGGAGGGGGGTATATAGCTTTGGATGCATTGGCTTCAAATACTGCTCCCTGTCTCTGTGTGTTGATCAGCATAGACTTTGCAGGAGTGTGTAGTGATGGGTGAATGTATGTTTATAAAGGGTGAATTTACCTGTTTCATGATAGTTTGTTCCATTTTAGTTAGTAGGGTGTTTGATACTTTTGTTTACATTTTAAAGCCTGGAAAAGGTAAAGCTGGTGACTGTTAACGCGAGGAGATGCCTGACTGTTACCTAGTGTGATGTTGCTTTTTTATGTTTGTGTCATCTGGGATTCTTCAAAAGTGCATTATTTTGTTGCTAAAGAGTATGACATTATTAGCTGATGTTTCTGATGTCTAGCTTTGAGGCATACACTTTTTTTATGCTGCCTGGAATGGAATAGGATGCAGTTCCTCTTGTATGACTTTTAGTATCCAGTTAGAGTGGAGTAGCTATTCAGTCAATAAAAAGCCTGATTGGAGTTTTGCTTGTGTGTTGTACGTTTGAGTTAATATAATGCCTGGAATGTTCAAACTTACTATACAAAACTTTTTATTTTCTCTCTCTTTGATACAGAAATGCTTTAATTGGGTATTTGTGAGATATGTCTAACCTTGCCAAATTTTTTATATATTGGTAATCCCAGATGTACGGTACAATAAACAATACAACCCTTTGTTTGTTTGCAGCCTTTACATTCATAGGTTCATACTAGGCTATCTGCCCTAGGGCATTTATAAGCCTAGCCAGAGTGTGTTTGGCTTTCGCCACCCATTTTAAATTCATTTTGCTATGCCCTTTTTCGAGGTTAGTATACTGTGCCTCTGTCTAACAGTGACACAGAAGTGATACCCGGGGGTAAACCTACGATCTCCCATCCACTCATCAAGATTCCTCTTGAAGAGAGTCAGTGAGGGACTCTGCCTAACCTGGACTGGGATTTTATTCTAGAGTGAAGGGAGCCTCTGGGTTATGAATCTGTCCCTCCAGCATGTCCTATTTATTTCAGTGCTGAGGTTCAAGTCGCTCGTAGCTTGATGGGATTTGGATTTTCTGAGGTGCAGCATGTCCATTAATTCCGGGTTGGACATGGCTTTATATGTCAGGCATAGATCTCCTCTGGGCAGGCGGTATGCCACTGAGTAGAGCTGGAGTTTCTTTAACTGGGCAGCATATGGCATCTGTTTTGAGCCCTTTGATCCTCTTGGTGAGGTACTTTTGGGGTCTTTCCAGTTGCTGCAGGTGTCTGGTAAGGTACATCCCAAAAGGGGCATTGTACTCAATTATGGGCTTGATGAGGGATGAGTAAAGAAGCACGGTGACCTCCCCTGATCTAGATGTGAATCCCTTCATGGTTAGGTGGGCTATATAAAATGTTTTTCTAACCACTTTGGCCACGTGGTTGTCAAATGAGAGATTGCTATCAACTTGGGTCCCCAGGTCCCTAATTACTTTTTCTGTACTTAATGGATTACCACCTATGTGGTAATTTGTGGGCACTTTGTTTTTGCCAAAGGGGATGACTATACACTTTTTGGCGTTTAGCTTGAGGCCATGGCTCTGGCACCAGTTGTCTTTTTCTATGAGGCCCTTTTGGAGGATGCTTGTGTCGGCTGGAGAGTCGATTATGGCGCCCAGTTTGCAGTCATCTGTAAACTTGGTCAGCCACAGTCCTTCTGTGTTGGCCTGTACCTCTGAGAAATATATACCGAACAAGAGAGGTCCCAGGACTGAGCCTTGTGGGACGCCACTTGTAACTAGTTTGGATTCTGACATGGCTCCAGCAATTCTAACCATGTGGGTTCTGTCCTTGAGCCAGTTTGCAACCCATCTAGTGACATAGGGGTTTATATTTAAGCTGGTGAGCTTATCTATAATGCCCGAGTGGGGTATTGTATCAAAGGCTTTTGCGAGGTCCAGGTAGACTGTGAGGACCACCTTCCCCTCATCAATGGCCTTGGTGACTGTTTCAAAGAAATCAACCAGGTTTAAGAGGCAGGATCTGCCCTTAACAAAGCCGAACTGGGTAGGATTCAGTGTCTGTAGGTCCCCAATATCTTTATTTATGAGGTCCATGATGATCCTTTCCATAGCTTTGCAGACCAAGCTAGTCAGGCTTATGGGGCGATAGTTTCCAGCATCCGTTGAGGCATCACCTTTATGGAGAGGGACCACTGTTGCTGTACGCCACTCTTTGGGTACATATCCTGTAGTAAGGCTGAGATTGAACAGTAGTTTTATGTTTGGGTTTAGCTCTTCTTGGAGTTCATGTACGACGCAGCCCGGGACACCGTCTGGTCCCATTGATGCTGTGTTTTTTGCTTTGGAGAGGGCAGCTCTTATCTGAGCATCTGAGATGTCAGGGGGGCAGCACTCTGCTGGGATAGATATTTGCCCTTTTGGTGGGGGTGGGGGGGAGTTTGTGCTGAACCTGTCAGCTAGGATGTTGGCAATGTCTGTCGGTTCTGTGTATTTTTTGTAATTTTGGACTAATTCTGAGCATATCTGGGAATTCCCACCCAGGTTCCTAACATAACTAAAGAAAGCCTTGTGATTATCCTTAGTGTCCTGTGCAATTTTTTTCTCGAAGCTGGCCTTAGACGATTTTATGAGTGCCCGTAGTTTTTTGCTAATACTGATCAGAGATGCCTTCCCTTTTTGGGATTTTGCTCTATCTTGTAGTAGATTCCTCCTTCTATTGTATAGTTTGTTTATGGCTGGGGTCCACCAGACAGGACGTCTGCCTTTGTAGGATTGGGTCTTGGTTTTATTTGGGATTGCATGATCCGTGCATTCCTGAAGGTGTTCATAGAATGCATTTATAAAGGATTCTGCGGCCTGGGCCGTATTTTCCACAGGCCCGGGGGCTTTGAAGGATTCCACCTTGGTTTTGAGGCGTATGAAATTTGCTTTAGAGAAGTTTTTCACTGTGGTTTTCAGGGCACGGGGTGGAGTCGGGATGTGAATATCCAGTGAGATTAGTTTATGGGCTGATCTTGCCAGTGAGGGATACTCTTCTGGTCTGGAGCATAGAGTCACCATGTTGGTGATGATCGGGTACAGTATGTTTTCCCCTCTTATGGGAGTGGTAACAAGTTGTTCCATAGCATTTGAGTTTATAAATTCTAGGAACCTTTGGGCTGGGGTGTTGGAGCTAGAGTAATGCTCCCAGTATATGTTTGGGTAGTTGAAGTCGCCCAATATAATGGTGTTTGGAGAGACCTTCATATTTTCCAGTGTTCTCAGGAAGGCCGAGTGGGGTTCCTGGGTTTGGGAGGGTGGTCTGTAGCAGGCTATAAACTGGAAGGCAGTTTTACCCACTGTTAGTTGCACATGGATAGTCTTTGATGCTTCGTGCTGTGCCACCAACCTGGAGGTGTGGGTATCTTTGACGAATATTGATTACCCCCCTCCTTTTGTGGTTCGGTCCAAGTTTTGGGGCCGAAAAGCATGGTATGAGGTATAACCTGATAGTGCTGGGGTGCTCTCGGGAGACTTGAACCAGGTTTCTGTTACTGCACAGATATCGATGTTCTCCATGCAAAGGACAGTTTTGAGTGCGTGCATCTTGAGGTTTAGACTTCTGGCGTTGAGTAGCATTACTCTTAGTTTCTTATCCCTTGTGATACATATGGAGGTGGGTTTGTCTTTTGAGCCTTGCCTAAAAAGGCACTATGGGGGTAGCAAGAGCCTTTGCCAATATCCGAAAGCCCAGGGGTGACAGTTGCAAGGTGTCCCTAGCGAAGCATCGTGGCTTGTGAAGCATGTCATCCCAGGCTGACAGGCATTGGATCCCCTTTGAATGACACCAATACTTAAGCCAATTGTTGAAATTGATCATCTTGTCTTCATATTGTGGCATCATTCTTGGTGAGGGTAAGATGCTACTCAAGGTCAGGGTCATACCAGCGTAGGCTACATGCTCAGAGAGCTCCTCTATGTCTCTTTTCATGTAGTCCAGGGAAGTACGTCTCAGATCATTCACACAAGCATGGACAATGACTGAGTCATATTTGTACTTGCCTTGGAGTGACCTGAGTGCTTGTGTTATGTGACGGATCCTAGCGCCCGACAGGCAGCTCACCGTGACCTTCTCCTTGTTCAGCCTGGTGAGCGGGACGTCAGTGTGCCTGACGATAGAGTCACGTATTACAAGTGTATCAGGTGTGTTGTTTAGCCTTAAGGGCTGTGACTGTTTGGCACACTGGCTTTGTGAGCTATGTGTTGCAAGTGTTTGTTTTGGGGTAGCGGTTGCTTGGGTGTCTGCTTTGGAGGTCTCTGCTGCTTAGGCAGATTTTTATTTAGAGCCTCCGAGTATGTTTTTGTGTGTTTATGTGTTTGGTTTGCTGTCGTGGTAGGTCTATGTGAGACTGGAATTGTAGTGAGTGTGGTTTCCTTCTCCTCCTGACTGGTTTCGCCAGTACTGAGTTGAGAGAGCTTAGCTTCCAGTATGGCTATATGGTTATATACACTGACCAAATTTTTCTCGTAGCTAGAAGTAGGGTGATAAGGTCCTCACATTTTTTCAGTTGTAACAGTCAGACAGTAATATATTTAGCAACTTGCTTAGAATGTCCGGCATTCTATGTGGGCAAAACCGAAAGACATCTCAAAAGGCGAATTTATGAACATCTTTATGAAATACAGAAAGAAAATGTTAAAAATGCCTTTTATAGACCTCTTTCGGTATGCCCCAAGGCTAGATATGAATTTTTTGTCCTTGAAACAATGGCCAAAGATAACCGGGGTGGCCCTTGGGAGACTAAGCTGGAGCATAGGGAAACAAACTGGCAGATCTTATTAGAAGCCAGTAGGGCTCCAGGTCTCAATGATTTTATATGTATAGTGCCTTTGCTTAAGTTAAAAGCTGGCAAGGTATAATTTATCTACATAACTGTGTTCAAATCAAGTACTTTTTGAACATTATAAATCTGTATATTGGTATATAAAAGTTTTTTATACATTTTGAATAACATGTAAACATAGATTTGATGATAAACTTTTTATTATGTTTCAATTATTGTCAAGGAATGTTATTAGAATATTTTTATGCATATTTTATGCCCTTTTTGAAGTTTTATATTGGTTTCTTTAAGAGAACTTATTTATTATTGTAATTGAATGATTGATTGTGGTATAAATCCAGCAAAGCTGTGCCTTTTATTGTATCTGATGAAGTCAAAAGTGTGTGTTGACGAAAACGTTATATGGCAGTCTGCTTGCGTTAATAAACTCGTTGGACGTCATTTACTGGTGGTTGCGGTCTTTTTCCTACTGATATTTTACTTTGTTTTGATGGCTATATGGTTGCATCTCTCACATGTGTTGGAATTTGTTGGGAGGAGGAGAGGGTTGTCTGTGTACATGAGGCAGTTGTAACATTGCCTCAAGATTCCCAAATTCACCAGCTGGACCGGAGAGGAGATTGACAACTGACCTTTGGACATGCTAGAATAGTATTGGGAATTCCTTTATAATTGAAAAAAAGGGCCAATGGGGAACAAGGTACTCAAGGGGAGTTTGTGAGGGTGTAGTGCTTTTAATTTTTTAGTGCTGACTTATATAATTGCTTTAGTGAGCAAGTGCCAGGTAACTTAAATGCAATGTGTTACAGGTAATTTAAATGCAAAAACGACAGACAGTAACTTTCTTTCAAGTGAAATAAGGAAATAAGTACAGTAAGCAATGCAGATATCACTAGGGATCCACAGAAGCGCTGAAAAGCCACGCTTTAGGTGGAATTAGCATTTCAGGGAAATAACAAGCAAATAAACAACAAGCATACAAACAAAGCTAGATTCAGCAGGCCTGGATCTAGTCTATGCTACAGCAAACAAGGTGTACCAATTTCAGTCAGAAACAGTTCAGATATGCAGGCACTATAAGCCTTTAACCAGAAATTCCCAGCTCAGAAGGGCAGAGTCCAGCCTCTCCTCCCACAAGAGTGCAGAACACGAACCTTCGTAATGTAAAATAACTGGCCTGAAGCCCAAGTGCTTATACCAGAACTAATACACTTTTAGAATAACAGACACTGAGCCCTCAATCAGCAGTTCCCAACTTAGAAGGATGTAAGCTACCTGTCCTGCCACCACAGTGCAGGCCACAAACCTTCCTAATGTACAACAACTGGTCTGAAGCCCAAGTGCTTAATCCAAAAGACTTAGAATGATAGCTACACTTTAATCAAGTTACTACCAAGCAGTAATAAATACAATTAAATACTTTAAATAATGCCTGGATTAGTGCTCAAGTTATACAAACAAAGCTAGATTCAGCAGGCCTGGATCTAGTCTATGCTACAGCAAGCAAGGTGTACCAATTTCAGTAAGAAGCAGTTCAAATATGCAGGCACTATAAGCCTTAAACTAGAAATTCCTAGCTCAGAAGGGCAGAGTCCAGCCTCTCCTCCCACAAGAGTGCAGACCACAAACCCTCTTAATGTAAAATAACTGGCCTAAAGCCCAAGTGCTTAAATCAGAATTAATACACTTTTAGAATAACAGACACTGAGCCCTCAATCAGCAGTTCCCAACTTAGAAGGATGTAAGCTACCTGTTCTGCCACTACACTGCAGACCACAAACCTTCTTAATGTAAAATAGCTGGTCTGAAGCCCAAGTGCTTAAACTAAAAGGCTTAGAATGAGTTACACCAAGCAGTAATAAATACAATTGAGTACTTTTAAGATGATGCAAAAGCAAATTAAAGTAGGAAGAAACACAAATACAGTAAAAGCAGATAAAAAAAAATAAAAAAAATTGAGTGAGCAAATGAGATGGGCCCAGGAGTTACAGGACAGAAACAAGTGCAAATGCAGACCTTCAAATCAGAAAGTTGAGAGAGATGGAAGACCGCCCAAACGGCCAATAACTACAAATTCTGTTTTTTCATGGCATTTATTTCTTTGCTTTTGTTTAATAGGGTAGTCCAGCTCCCTTTTCAACAGAAGTCAAGGGAGGGAAGCTCTATGCGGTTTACAGTTCAAACAAACAAAAAAAAAAAAATATAGAAATATAGTAGGATGTGTGCTTGGTATAGTTGTATGTGTAGTTATATATACTAGGAGAGAGCTGTTTCTAGCAAGAATACAACCATAAAGCGAATTGAAGATATGTACATGATACAATTATACTGTTGTTAGTAGGAGGAAGGAAGGAAAGTAGACGTAGAAACATGAAAGGAAATGTTTTAACAAATAAAACGTTTTAAGACTTGAGAGAAGGGAAATAGGAAAGAAGTAATTTGAAGAAATTTTATTGATGTTTCCAGGGCTAGTAGAGAGGTAGGAGAAAGGCAATAGAGGAGAATGGAAGGGGAGGGGCTTAAAAATGAATTGTTAGCTATGAGGAAAGTGAGAGGAAGGGAACTGAGGAGGGTTTGCTGTCCAGGAGGGGAAGAACCGTGGCAGTTCTAGTTGTCCATTTGATTTACTTTATACATGTTAATCATGGTGTTCTGACTGGGTTTTTAGATTTTGCCTGGTTTAGAGAGCAAATTGTACAATGAGGCAAATCAAAAATAAGCTACTGAATGATGTGTGTAGTACACATGATCAGCAGCAGCGCAGTGCAAAGATGACCACCTTCGGTGTGCAGACAGAATTAGAAGAATGGAAAAACAAATGGTGAATGTTTCAGGATACACAGACATGAAGTAGCCCGACACTAAAATAGTGGAAGGAGAGTAATACTATGCATTCTGTAGGTAGTAAAATATCTACAAATGTTAGGCAGACAGTGAAAATATGATGAAATGCAGGCATAAAGCAGTCAAACATTATCACACTTTCATTTCGGCTATTGTGCATTCTTGTGAAGTGTAGTAGCCCACTTGAACCTTTTAACTTAAGTAGACTTGATCATGAGAGAGGTTTACAGTTTCCTGTGGATGTTTGTATGTTTTTCCAAGAGATTTAGAATGAGGAGTATGGGGTTCATGATGGTAGTGGCATTGTGTTTTATTATGGAATAATGTTTTTTTCAGTGTTTATAATTTTTCGTTTAAAAAGTCTGTGAACTTGCTTTTGTTCCCAGGTAATGTAGAGCTAGATTGACTTCCTGTTTGATGCCTTAGCCATACATAAACTGTAGTTGCATCTCATTTTCGTTTACGATGAGTAGAGTTTTTTTTTTTTTTTTTGTTCTCTGGAGTCAGAGAAAATCTTTGAATGCTTTTTTTCCCTCATAACTAGCACCGACTAAACAAGTTACAACTTATTTTACTGAGAAGAATAAGTAATGGAAAAAGCCAAATCCAGTGACCTTGGCCTCCTCATTTTTTACTGCTGCTTTCAGACAGGCTGGTGTAATTGCATAATCTGACCACAATGACATCATGGAAACGGGAGCTTCTGTAGGTAAAAAAGGCAGCTGGAGAGCTGTAGCAACAGTTCAGACTGCAAATAATGATGTTTACAGTATAGTAGAACACACTTGGAGCAGGTAGGAGAATAGTATTTTGATTAGAGATGTAATGTGTACTGCAGCACTGGTTTACTGGATTTGTATTATCCTAAACATACATGCGAGGTAACATGTCTATTCAGACTGTGATTTAGTCGCAGACTCCAGTTAGTAAATGGCACACACATCTAGTTTGCATGTACAACGGTATAAATGCATGGATGAGCAGACATTTCCCTTTTATATTTTAACTTGTGCTAAGAAAACGGTGTGTATGTATGCATCCATGTATTTGTTTAATTGGGTGTGTATGTGAGGTTCCTATTACGTTATCAAAAGATAACGTAATCGAATGCTCAGAACTTTGAAATGGCCACATTTCGAAGATGACATTGTGGGATCACAGTAGAGTGAAGATTGAGATAGTTGCCCTTTCCTCACTGTAGTGCAATCTTGGAGTTGGAATATATATTTAGCAGGGGGGGGTGGAGGGAACAGCCCCCCACAATAAAAGCTTCGATATGTGGCTGTTTAGATGTTTTGAGCGTTCGATTACGTTATCTTTTGATAACGTATTATGAACCTGTGTGTGTATGGTTACCTGGCACTTCGACAAAAGTGAGCTTAATTGACTTGGGAATAGAGTTTTCTTTTATTGATCTTGAGGTGAGAGAATGTTTGTTTGTTTTTTCTGAATGTGTTTGGGTAGTGTGTGTGTGTATGTGTATTTATTTATACTTATGTGTATATACACAAACACACACACACACACATATATATATATATATATATATATATATATATATATATATATATATATAAAACAAGGATCTTCTAAACCTTGAAATCCCGTATAATAGAAATTTATTTTCACAAGATGAAAATCATGAAACCGTGAATACACGAACAGCAAATTTTTCTGAAGTAAACACTTGCCCAAACTTAAAACTGACACATCGTGGCAAATAAAATCCACCTAGGTGGGGAGGCTACATTTCCACCCCCCAGTGTGGGGGGTTGCAGCCCTACACCCCCCCCTAACTATATATACAACTCCAGGATCTCACTACAATAGAAAAAAGGGCATGTTGGGCAAGTGTTTACTTACCCTGGGGAAAATTTGTACGGGTTTTCAAGATTTTGCAAATTTCGTATTGCAAAAATGAGTTTCGATTTATATGGGATTTCAAGCTTCAGAAGAGGAGACACACGCGCGCACACACACACACAAACACGTATGTGCACGTTAAGGCTTTTGATGCGAGATTAATGGACAACTTAATTGAAAAGGTGTTTCTTTTTCCTCATTGTTGGGTTATCTTGGAGTTGGTATATATAAAGTAGAGGGGGTACATGGAAAGCATGTGGGTGAATGGGTCTTGGCCCCCCTGGAAGAAACATTTTTGTATCCCCCTTTATTGACTGCATCACTGAAAAGAAACAAAGTTTCATCTTCTGTGATTTGGAGAAGTCTGTTCAATAATTTAAAGACTGTGGTGTAGTGTGTGTGTGTGTGTTGTGTGCGAGCACATGTGTGTGTGTGTGTGTGTGTGTGTGTGTGTGTGTGTGTGTGTGTGTGTGTATGTATATATATATATATATATATATATATATATATATATATATATATATATAAATAGTATGTATGTGTGTAATACATATATAGGGTCTATATTAGATCAACGAACAGTTAAATGTTCGAATCTGCAAAGGTTGACCTTTACAGATCTAACATTTAAATGTATGATAATCTTTAAAAATAATAAAAAAAAAAAAACTGACAAAAACCAGAGGCTCCGTCCCCTACTTAAATATAGCAATTCCAAGATCACGCTACGGTGTAGGGAAGGGAAATGTCCCGATTCCGCACAGTAGTGCACCGATGTGCGATCACAGAGTTGGCATAGTTAAATAACGGGGGGGGTGCAGGGGAGGGCTTGCCCCCCTGCTAAAACAATTTTCTGTTACTTTTTTTTGTTTTTATTACATCTTTGAACATTTAAATGTTCGAGCTCTAAATGTTGACCTTTAGAGATTCGAACATTTAATCGTTCGTTGATGTAATATAGACCCAGACCATGGTGGTGGTGCTGCAGTAGCGTTGTCGCCTCACAGTAAGACACTGTCTGGTTTGATTCTCAGCTAGAGCATCTTCTGCGTGGAGACATGCGTGAATGGGCGTACCTTCGTTGAAGGTTGTGCGTCAGGGCTGTTAACCCGGCACGTAAAAATCAACTACCAATCATTAGCGGACCGGAGTTCCGCTGTGGCGACCCCCTAACTGAGAAAAAGCCGAAAGACACAACAACATATATATATATATATATATATATATATATATATATATATATATATAAAATTTGTGTATGATCCCTTTTAAATCTGGAATTGAAAGATCGACTTTCAGTATTTGAAGATTTCGGAAGTGCACTTAGTATGTCGTGGTTTGTGTTTGCAGTGCATTCTGGTCTGTGAGGTAGATATCGCGGACAATGTGTGGCTGTGTACGGAGATTCAGGTAAGTTGGAAGTGTTATAAGGGTTTTGGGCATTGTTTTTAGTGTTGTGGGAAGTTTTGGGTGTTGGATGTTAGGTGGGTGTGTGTGTGTTACTGTTGAAGGTGGTGTATTTTTTTGAATGTGCAGTATGTGTGTTTTTCATGTGCATGTGTGGTGTGTGAAGTAAGTATAGGGGTAGTTGTTTTGTGTATTTTTTGGTAGTGCGACCTCTGAGTTGGTATATATAAATAGTGGGGGTGTGGGGGGCGCAGACCCCCAGATGGGGAAGTACAGGGGGGGGGCTTATGCTTAGGTTTTGTAGGTTTGTGTGTTTAGTGTAGAGGGAGGTGGTGTTTTGTGCTTTTGTGGTGGAGGGAGGTGGTGTTTTGTGCTTTTGTGGTGGAGGTTATATTAAAAAACTGAATGTCGCATGCAGAAAGTTCAGTATTATGAATTTTCGGTATAGTGACATTCATTTTTTTAATATTTTGGTATAGTGGGTGTTCAGTTTTTGTCTCGAGATACTGAAAGTCAGTCTTTCAGTATTTTGAGATTTAAAAGTAGACCTGATTTAGTGTGTGTGCATTTGTATGTATTGTATAAAATGTGTGTACACATGCATATGCTGTTTTTTAAATGTGTATGTAAAATGCCTGTATGTACAGAAAGAAGTACATTTTATTTTATTTATTTATATATATATATATATATATATATATATATATATATATATAATGTGCGTATCTATCTATGCATATGTACACGTATGCATATTATATATATATAAACGTATATGTGAGTGTGTGTGAAACAAGGTTTCATGTAATTTTCGATTAGTGAGGAATTTTGTGTTTGCACTAGCTTCCTTAAACCCTAGTTAGTTGTCATATTTTCCGTGTGACTGACATTTACTAGCCTTTTTGTCATTTTTGAAAAATATTTGGTACTTGCGTATTATCGCAACCAGATATTCACGGTTGCGAATTTCGCATACTTTAGTAGAAACAAGTCCATGCAACATTGTGAGGTGGTATGAGTCCTTTTTGCTGAGGAATAAGTTTGGATTAGCTTCAGGAAGACAAACAATTGAGAAAACTCTCTTCCTTTCTTGTTGTGCATTACACACGCACGCTTGAATTGTTATGTCTGCTACCGTACTGACCAATGGATTGTTTTTCAGTGTGTGGGAAGGAATCCTTCAGAGAAGGAAAGCACAGACACAGGAGTTATGCTTTTGCTTCACTTTTTAACAATTTTTAACCATATATTCAGGTCCAAATGAAAATGCTGCTACTTGGCACAACCAACAGGAAGAAGCACATCATCAGGCAGTAAGATGTTTTCAGTACTTTTTACTAGGTTTAATCGGGAAGTGATTTTGACTTTAGCTTTAATAATTTCTAAAGAATGGGCAATGCTTCCCAAATGGGGACATTTTCTTACCATCCAGAGTGAAAATCTTCATACATAAACTAAGCGAGGCAGCACTCCTTGTCCTTGCCAGCTTTAACTTTTGCTAGGGTGACAGGGTGTATTGTGTGACTCGCTTTCCCTTTGCTGACATCATGGTGAGAAATACAGCTCTTGGAAGGCGGTGTGCCATTATTGAGTTACAGGAGCTATGAGGTGCATCACACAAAAACAACAAGTTTCACACTTAGCCCTCTTCCTGGCTCATACCCACTGAAACAGTAATGCTTACTTCTTCACACACACCTTCTTAGGTTTAGCAACCTATTTCCAAACACACATACCGAATTATGATAGTGCAAAAATCTGGTTGCGATAATACGTAGGTACCAATTATTTTTATTACGTTTTCATGTAATATAACGGATTACACATTTTGTAGTGATTATGTATACATATTAAAAAAACTAACCTTACCAACAGACAAAGATAGAAAATAACTATTTACAAGAGTGTCCGTCGACCTTTTAGCCATGCCTATTGTAGTATGTCAGTTCAATTCCAGAATATTATTTTTTTTATTTCTGTTTTTCATGCAGTGCTTTAAATTTTGTCCATATATATTGTGGCAAGAGGTAATTCTGTTCATTCCCGATCTGATTGAAATAGTTTCTAGATGACATACTTCAGTTGTTAAACTTATAAATTCTTTAAATGGGGGAGTAGATTTATTCTTCCAGTTTTGTGTGATCACTTTTCTTGAGATGGTCAGTACAGTCCACAAAATGTGTTATTTCATTTTTTTAACACATTTGGGAATAGGGGTATTAAGTTTATATTATCAAAATCATTAATTCTTTTTATCTCCAAAAATGACTGGAAAAAATAATTAATGTCCTTCTAAAAAGGAGTCGAGGCAGTACAGTCAAAGATTGTGTTGCCAATCTGCTTTAAGTTCTTTTTTATATCTCCACCAAAGCTGCTTTTTCTTGTACATCAGTTCAGTTTTATGAGGGGTGAAAAAGGATCAGTGTAAAAACTTCCATATAAATAAACCATATAAATAAATAAATACATAAAATATCATTGCATGTTTTAGTATCCCCTCTTCACCACTCCTGTACAATTTGGACAAGAGACATGTCCCAAAGAATTTTGCAATACAGTCAAGTTTGGAGCATGTTCTCTTAACACTGGTTGCATTGACTTAATTTCCCCTTCTATATATAGTCTAGCAAGAGGTTCTCCCGTTCGATTTTCAGCTAGTGTGCGGGGAGTGCCTTCTGTGTGGAGTCTGCATGTCCTCCCCGCGGGTCGAGTGGCGTTCCGAAAGACGTGTGAATGGGCATGCCTTTGTTGAAGGTTGGGTGTTGAGCTGGCAACTCGGCACCATGAAAATCTACTGCCAGTCATTAGCAGACCGGAGTTCCATTGTGGCAACCCCTAACCGGGAAAAGCCAAAAGACAACAACAACATAATATAGTCTACAAGACTGTGTTTCTAGCCACATGTCTTTATCTAAAAAGTCTTTATTTCTAATGTAATCTACTGAATGCAGCTTTTTGTCTTTCATAAACTGAAACCAATATAGCAGATTTTTCTCCTTAAAAGCAACCATTGTTTTTAAATTTGAGGTAGGGATATTACTTTTGAGTATGTGCTATAGGAAACATAAGGAATATCCATGCTTATAAGTCAAAGTTTTATATCTGTAACTTTTTTAAAAGTATTTAATGTAGTCAAAATTAAGTAAGAATTGCTCGTTTGGTGACTTTTCCCTATAATATGATCCTTTAACAACCAAAGTAAACTTTTCTAATATAATTATTAGAATATGTATTATAGTAAGAATTCTTAAATAGACTTCCTAAAATTCGTTCCATCTAGCTGTGTAAGTGTTGTTGATCCAAAGACAAATTGTTTTCATAACTGATGATAGAATTGTGTCCGGTAGTCCTATTCCTCTAGCTTCCTAGTCCCTTAAATGGTCATTTTAATGCAATTCTTGGTTTATCAGGGAACCAAAGAAATTTCATAATTTAAAGAGTTACATTCTTTAATACAGGTCTTCATAGGAGGGAATGTTAGTGATTGAATAATATGCAGAATTTTTGCAAGATAATCATTTTGATGGAGAGTCTCTCTTCCATTGTAACGACACTTACTCCATTTACATATTAGATTCTTTATCTTATACAAGTAATATAATTATAATTTACTATATCTTTGGTATTATTTATTATAGTTATTCCTAAATAATTATTTGCCCCTTTAACAACATATTTAACAAAATTATTTGGGATTGTATTCTTATTTGTGTTTATAGGTAAACTTTTTGTTTTGCGATCATTAAATGTTAAACCATAGTGTTTTGAAATGTCTCCATTGCTAGGAAAGTTGCAGATATCTATTTATTATCACTTAATGTGAAGAAGATGCCATCTGTAAATAACTGAATTTTAGAACTTGAATTTCCCTTTATGCTAATACTTTTTATATCTGTATTTGATCTAATAAAGTTAACAAAGTGTTCCATAACTAGGGTAAAAAGCGAAGGAGGACATCCTTGTTTAGTTCTTTTCAATATATCTACAGCATCGGATGTGAAAGTACTCATTTTAACATATGCAAAACAGTCAGTATAGAGGAGATTCATAAGATGTGTAAAATTACATGAAAACTTGTATTCTTCTAGTACTAGCAAAAGTTATTTCCAGTTGACAGTGCCAAAAGCACTGTTTATATCAAGACTCATTAACGTTGAATTCTCATTTGTGTTGTTTACATAGTCAGTTATTGTAATTTGTTCTTTTAATATTTTCATAATGTGTTTCTAGTTAAAATAAACCCAGTTTGATTGTCATCAATTATGAAGGAAATATGTGTATATATCTATAGGGCTTCTTTAGGTAACAACTTCTATACTTCAGTATAATTCCGTCATTACTTGGTGCTTTATTAGGTTTCAATTTAGAAATTTGAGTTTGAAGTTCAGACGTAGAAATCTGTTTATCAATTCATTTCGTTTGGTCATCTGATGGTCTAGTTTTTATATTTTTCTTAATACATGTTTTCATTTTCTCTGGATAGATTAGTATATTATTTTGATTAATTTCATTGCAGTAATCTCTAAATTCCTTTAGAATACTATCTATTTCTGTTGCGCATAAATTTTGGGTTAATAGAAAAGTGAATAATCCTACATTTCTCAAAATTAATTTTGGTTTTATGATTCAAGATTTTCAAGTGTTTGTTATTTAGCTTATTTATCTCTTCAGTGTTATTTTTATTTATCTGATTTTCTACCTTCCATTTATCACGTTTTCCTTGTATTTCATGTAATTCTTTGTCCCATTGTTTTTTTATTTGATAGCCAATTAGTGATTCTACCAAATAGGTATGCTTTAAGTGTATCCCCTATATAAATATCTGAAGTATTCTCTATATTATTAGTTTGTATAAAAGAAGATTTTTTTTTAATAAAAAAATCCATTAACTCCTTTAAACTGTTTTATATATGCTGGTATTGTTCTAACTTTAATAGTATTAGAGTTCAAAAACAACTCAAAAGTGAATGCGTTATGATCTGAAAATAGGCAAGTTACTGTCTTAACTTTACCTTTCCTTTCTACTAGATCATTGGAGACATAAACTCTGTCTGTCTATTCTGGATTGTGTTCCATGTCTGTGAGAATAATTTGTAAAGATTAATGAATTTGTCTCCGAAAATTCTTTTATATCCCCAAGATGAAATAATTCAGTAAATTTCATTGACTTTTGCAGAAGGCTAAATTTTCGTTTTACTATTTGTATTGGTATCAGTTTGTGGTAATATACAATTTAAGACTCCTGCCACAATGTTAGTGCCTTTCACATATTGAATTACTTTCTCTAAGTGTTGATCAACTGTCTTGACTCCTATTCCTGGAAACCAATACACATTAACAAGAGTTAATATTGTCTTATTATATTTTATAGTAGCAGTGTAAAACATGCCTTTTATCATCTTGGTATGTTCCCTTAACTTTAGGTATAGGTAAGGAATTCTTCCATATTATAGCAACTCCTGTTTTTTCTGATTATGTTGAACTAGATAGTATTAAGTCTGTTCATATCTTCTGGTGTTTCTTGTAGAAAAATAATCTGAGAATTAAACAGCTTCAAGTGTCTATTTAAATTATCTCTCTTACCTCTGTTGTTTTAATCCACTGACATTTATAGATATGCAGTTAATAAATGTCACTGTCCTATTGATCAGAGACGTGCTTATTTCTCATAGACGATGATGCTTTACTTACAGAGAACTGCTCGTTAATGCTCATATAAATAATAAGATCTGGGATATCTAGAAACAGAATCATTACTGTTGTGGACACATGTAAAAGTCTGTCTCTTTTCCGGCTTTTCCCGGTTAGATGTTGCCACAGCGGAACTCCAGTCCGCTAATGATTGGCAGTGAATTTTTATGGTGTCGAGTTGCCAGCCAGGTGCCCAACCTTCAGAGAAGACACACCTACCTGTATGTCTTTAAATTCACTCGACTGCAGGGAGGACATGCAGACTCCGCACAGAAGGTGCTCTAGCCGAGAATCGAACTGGAGAACCTCTTGCTGTGAGGTGACAGTGCTAACCGCTGCATCACTGCGGCCTTTCGGACACTTGTAAAAAGACAATAAGTAAAATTGTCTTGAAGCAGCTATTTCTAAACCCCCCCCCTACTCCTCATGGAGTCTAACACTCCATGCTTGAACATTCTAACCATCCAAGCAAACCAACTTGTCCAATAGACTGACAAAAAAATGAGAAGAAAAAAAACCTCCCAAACCACTCTACCACAAACAATTATTAGAATTATATGTATAAGAATATTGCTGTATCCAAGTCTTTGTTAACATAAATAAGACAATAGTTTCATTTTAAAACCTAACAAAAAAGTTCCTAACTTCTTTTTAATATCTTCACAAACATCTCCACTCAGCTACCTCTAAAGCCATCATAGTCCAATACGTTGACGACTCAACTCTCTTATGCTCTGCACCCAACATCCAACTTCTTCAACAAAAAGCCCAAGAAACCTTATCTGAAATAGAGAACTGGCTTAACTCGCAACTCATAATAATTCGCAAGAAAACACAACTAATGCTATTCCACTCTAATAAAGTCCACAAAAAGCTAGGTTCCCTCCATCACTGTAAAAGTTATCTAACCACAAAATCTTGAATTGCAGTAGCCAGGACCCACCTCCTATCTACTGTACTTTATGGATCCCCAATTCTAACTAATCTTTGCAAAACTGACCTTAATAAACTTTCCTTCTGTTTAAAACAAAATTGCTAGATTCGCTACCAATGCCAAATCACTATCCTACCACTGCCTTTCCTTACAAGCCTTGCACTGGCTTGAATTTCCGTCCGTATTAAGGTAACATGAACTCAGCCTAGCTCGTCTAATTCTGTACTATCCCGAGAAAACACCTGACCTGACTGGCATGCTGAACTTCTACAATTCAAATAGACTACTTCAGTCCTCCAACAAAACCTTAATCGAAACCATCACATGCAAAAACAACTCCGGGGAATCACTGTTTGCCCATGAAATAGCAGAAATATGGAACAACTTTCCCCCTGACCTCCGACTATAAAACTCCACACCCTCCTTCAAAAGCCTATTTAAAATATACCTCTTCACCAACCATCTTTGCAACTGTAATTGACCCCCTGAAGCCTCATTCACTCACTGTTTCTACACCCCATCTGTCCTGAACAACACACTCTAACTATATGTATCCGTGTGTGAGCAGTAACCTATATGTGTATGTAGGGTCTTTATTAAATAAACGAAAAGTGGAAATGTCGAACGGCCAAATAAACGAAAAGGCTGTTCCTTGATATCACTATTGTAAGATCGCGGTACAGTGAAGGCTGGAAATTTTGCCCTTTCTTCACTGTAGTGCGATCTTGGAGTTGGTATATATATTTAGCGGGTGCAACCCCCCCCCACAATATTCATTTTCGTTTATTTGGCCATTCGTTTCCACTTTTCATTTATTTAATAGGGAAGCGTGTGTGTGTGTATATGTATGTGTGTATATATTTACACGTATTCATTTGTGAAATATTTTGCAATGATCCTACCAGGTTCTTATCTATTCTCATTGTATAAATATCCTCTTATTATATGCTAACTGCTGTAAGGTCTGCAGTCTGTATGCTACTACACTGTAATGTCTCTCTTGTAAATTTTTCTTCTTTCTCTAAACTTATGGAGTTTTTCTCCCCAGGACTCCTCTGAAAATGGACACTTGTTGTCCAGTTGGACTATCCTGGCAAACAAATGTTTAGTAATAATAAACTTTATATGCTTAGTAATTTATTAAAGAACAGTATGTCATCATCTGTTGTCGGCTAACATCATAAATTCTAAATGGCTACTACTCTACAAGTTTATAATGTGCTATAACATGACATCAGAACTCTCAATTTATTTTGTCTTCATTATGAGGTTATGTTAAGGCAAATAAATGTTTGTTACGAGATGTTACATCAGTATTTCATTGTGAATTCACAGACTGCGCTTTACTGTAACAAAGATAAATACCCACCATCTTTGTCATTGGAACCTTCATATGTTTTATCAGTGTGTTCTGTATTTATATATCTTGCTACAAATTTAAAACTTTAAATCTTGTATTTTTAGTCATTTACATCAAACAATGCCACCAAATAATGTACACTTTTTTTATTCAGTTCTAAGCTTTCATGCTTCATACAACATAATACTGACTTTCTTCTACTATGTCAGCTCACATTACTACATTTGATTATTGTGAAATTTGAACTAATGCATAATCAGAATGTTCTGCCTTTTATTTAAATAATCTTTCCAACTCTGCCTGTTAAACCAGATCTCGGAGCTTGAATGGCTCTAGTCTTTCTGTATGGGTGGGAATTTCAAATTATCTCGAGCGTTTTACCTTTAAAAGCTTCAAATAGTCAAGTAATGAAAGAAAGCTTGAGCGTGAAAGAAAAGGGCATAATTTCTAAACAGAACAGCCTCACTTGACATAAATACAACCCTTAAATATGAATAAGTTTCATTACTTATAACAAAAAGCTCAATTTTTATAGGTATAGAGAGATTTAGATTGTTCAGTATAGGAGAACCTCCCTTCAGTTATATGATTACAAAGGGTGCATCTTTAATAAGTGCATTCGCCCCACCCCCAATTCAACTACTCGCATTTTACTACATTCAACAAACAACAAAAGACTGGACATCCAGGCAGCGCAAGAAAGTGACATCAATTTCAGTAAAGCCCCTCCGCAAACACTACTTCAACAGTGGCTACCTCAGATAAATTCCACTATCTCGACCCTGCAGCAGTGACGCATATACAGTATTTTGCACAATATACCGTTGTTGCTTTTCCCAAAAGCATCAAGAAAAACAAACACCTAGAATGTATGCTTCATTCAAGCAAGTAATGACATCTGTGTCAGACAGTCGAGCCTGAATTCAACCACACGTCATGTCACAGTTCTTTCCATTTTAAGGACATGACCCAGAACAACCTCCAAACATGCAGTTTCACATAAATTTGCAAACCACACACCAGCAAGAATGCTAAATGTTCTCTTCGGTAAGATGCATAACACTGTGCTCCAACTCATAAAAAAGATATTGTCAGTTAATTGTAAAATAATTTATAATGCAGAGAGGGAAAAAAGAGCTAAATTACCTTTCATTTGCTGCCTGCTTACTAATAGTCAGGTTTCTATTTATGTTCTAGTTAAGTAGGTTATTGTTTCTCGTATTGTTGTTAAATGTGTATATAAAACTAAAATTGCACTCCTGTTTTACAAAAAGGTAAAAACAGACCAACTTTGAGATCATGTTACTTTCCTTATAAGTATGAGAAAAAGAAAAACTCTCCATTGTCCCTTTTTTCCTTTTCTTACTCTTCATGCTTCCATTTGAATCTATATGCCTTTTCAAGGATACATACTCCAATTCATTTGCTCTGTTTGTTCAAGAATTTTATTTTATTTGTTTGTAGAAATGACAAAGCAGGGTAAAGATCCTTGAGGTTTTTAACCCCATTTGTAAGGAAAATCTTCATTCTGGCTGGGAACAGTAAATGTACTTTTATTTGCTTAATTTTAAATTCTCTAACAAGAGCAAGTAATATTTTTTTTATGTCACTGTTGCCGAGTAGTCCTTTTCGAAACGCACATTTCCATCCATTTAAGTTGTGATTTAGTCCATGCTGTTTTAAGCACCAATTAATTCTTTGTCTTGAGACCTCTAAGAAGAATCAGGTTTTGCAGCATGTTTAGGGACTGGTGTGCTCTCTCTATCCCAAAAGAGAGAGCTTCAGGAAGATCTAAAGTCTTAGGAAGCCAAGTAGTTAGAAAAGTAATCATATTGTTACCATCAGTACCTTCGGGAAGTCCAAATATGCAAATATTATTTCTTTGAGATCTGTTCTCAAGGTCATCTACTTTAGCTGGTAGGATTTTATTTTGCTGTAATAAAAATCCAGTAATGTTTTCTCCTTCATTTAGCCATCCATCCATGACATTAAGGGATTCTTCAATGCCAGAGATCTGAGTTTCTTTAACTGAAGAGCCTCATTGATTTGTTCTATTTGTTTGGAACAGTCTTGCTTAAATTCATCAGTTTTGTTGTCTAATTTGCCCATTTGTAATGCCCATTTTTAATAATAATTCTTGAACACGAGATAAAAGTGACTGAAGCTGTTTCTTACATGAAAAATCCTGAAATGCTGCCTTAGAATAGCTCCTGTTGCTGCGGATACAGTGGAAGAAATTACTTTTTCACAGTTTTTGACAGGGAAACTGTTAGATTTTCAGATGTTTTCTTGAAATAATCCTTTATAACCCCAAGGGCTATCGAAATTTGTTAGTTGATCTGTTTAGGATTATTCAAACAAATCATTTCCTGTCAGAAATATATATTCTGTAGCAGAGCAGTGGAAAAGTACTGCTATCCTTGTCTCCTCTTGACAATGCCTCCCAGCCTTACTGTCTTAATTAGCTGCACAGAATTACTTCAGAACAGCCTGTTTTTGTCCATCTTATCTACTTGGCTTCTGAGGAGTTTTCTCAGTTCGGGATAACATCTGTACCACATCACTGGGCCTAGAATAGTAATCTGAATACCTCCTTTGGCTTTTAGCGTGTCTTTACGGAGATTGTTGTTTATCAGCATGCATGTCACTAGCCAGTGTTGCTTGATCTTTAACTTTTCTTGGATCATTGGTTTGTTTCTCTCATCCTTGTAGAGTGGAACTGTTTGTTGTGTTTTAGGTTGCTTATGGTCATCCTTCTTTCCCTTGTTTGAAGATCTGGTGTGTGTGTGTGTGTGTGTGTGTGTGTGTGTGTGTGTGTGTGTGTGTGTGTGTGTGTGTGTGTGTGTGTGTGTGCGCACATACATACACATGTGTGTATATATATATATATATATATATGTGTGTGTATATATATATATATATATATATATATATATATATATATATATATATATATATATATATATACCCACACACACCAGATTTTAAATGTTGCTTCTTTTAATCAATGTACTCCGTTGTCATTTCATCAAAACTTAAGTGACAACTGGTTCCAGACTGTGTTGTTAGTTGGCATGTCTAAGTTTATGTATCTTCTACTACCTTACTCTCTGAAAGCAGTATGCATTCGTGAGCTGGCCTTTGAAATAACTTTGTCAGTTACCACTTGTTTATGCTGTAATCCTGTGCAAGAACCTGGTGTTCCAGAGGGAAGCCTGTCAAGTGACATTTCACTCATTTATTTGTTGAAACTGTTTAACCTTTATCTTTCTTTATGCTTCTGACTATTGTGGATGCTGTACAAACTTTATAACTGACGACAGTATATGGTTGAGGTTCTCAGCCTTGAGAGTGTATGGGAGTTGAACACTGCTGTCTTCAACAGCGGCTCACACTAGCCACAGCCAAATGTAGTTAACAGCTGAAGGGCAGAGTTATGAACATTTTTGTCTCAGGAATTTACCTGTGCCACTTTTAGCCCAGTGTCTTTTACTGCTGCATTACCAAGATATGCCTGTGGCCCCTTTATTGCCAGATGACCACAGCTGTGAGTTAAGAACTCTTAACCAGGAGCAGGTCACTTCCAGAAGGAAGAGTGCTCCTTCAAGCATTCAGACAAGTGTTCTTTTACTTCTTCTTATTGCAATTATGGAAAGTACTGTTGGAACCTGTGACCCCTATCCAATCACCAAAATTCTGCATCTGTGAGTTAAAGAACTTGGCACAGGCGCAAGTCACTGCAAAGAAGACAGTACACCTTACCTCTGTGGTTATTTTGATGGGTATAGAGGTATTAAGTGCAAACTATGACATAGGTGACTTGAATTTGACTAGTGGCTTGGGCATCTGTTGGAGCTCACATCTTGGGGGTTATACCGTCTTGCTTTTCTTGATGGAGAATGGAGTGGCAAGCACTTGTGGGGACACTACCTGCAGCAGAATTCTTTGTGGAGACTGTGAATCACACAGACATTTTTATCCACAAGGAGGGCAGGACCAGTTGATACTGTCACATGTAGTTGTGGCATGCATTGCAAATATCCCTTACATGCCACCCCTTGAACATGATGGAGTTTGCACGTGCATGTCAGGTTAAAAAGAGAGCCCAAACCACCCTTTATGTCTACCACAGTTATCCATCTTGTTCTCCCCGATGATGGAGGAATGAGAGGATATGATGGTTGGCAGGCACTGGAGGCAAAAAACTGCAAAAGGTGAACATAAACATATCTAAAGCATTTGACATGGTCCCACACAAACAAGTTATCTCTGTCCTCAATAACCTATCCTTCTCACAATCAGTCACCAACTGGTTTCAGAGTTACCTGTCTGACCGCCAACAATCTGTTGTATGGCAGAATGACATATCTCCCCAACTACCTGTCTCCATAGGGGTTCCCCAAGGATCCATCCTTGGACCCCTACTCTTCTCTGTTTACACCAATAATCTAGCCTCTGCTACCAAACATGGCACACTCATCCAATACGCAGATGACTCGACCATCATCTGCTCAGCCCAGTCCCTACCCAAACTGCAAAAAGTCACACAGGAAGCCTTTTCCTCTGTTGAAACATGGTTATCCAATGCCCAACTAATACTCAACCCAAAAAAAACTAAACTACTCATATTCCAACCCACCAAACATACTCAAAACAACTCTCACTTTAACATCACAGCAAAAGACAACACCACTATATACCCAACTGAACACACCACATTGCTAGGAGTGGATATAGACGATAAACTAAAATTTGACATTCACATATCCATGACCATAAAAAAAGTCCACAAAAAACTAGGAGCATTATACAGAAATAAACAATTTCTCACCAAAGCAGCAAAGATTTCAATAGCAAATTCCCACCTAATCTCCACCCTACTTTATGCCTCTCCAATATATACCAACCTAAGGCAATGTGATCTAAATAAACTAGAGACCTGCTACAACAAAATCGCCAAATTCGCCACAGGGGCATCCTACCGTAGTCACCACTGTCTCTCACTTGCTGAACTGGGCTGGCTTGAACTCCCTCATCTCCTTCAGTGGTATCAACTCTCACTCGCCCACAAACTAGTAAACCATCCACTAAATGTCCCATCCCTCCAGAATCTACTCCAACCCTATTGCACCACCAGACCACTAAGATCCAGCAACAAAAATCACTTGCAGATCACTAAAGCCAATAACTCTGCTGGTGAAGCACGATTCTGTTGCGCCATAGCCAAATTATGGAACTCACTCCCACCTACAATTACCTCCGTACCATCATGCACCCACTTCAAAACTTTACTAAAAGTGCACCTAAAAACATGCTGGCTATGCCCTTGCAACTCCCACTCTAATATCATCCACCCCATCCAACTACTACCTTTCTTTCCACTCCACTAACTACCTTGATTATAGCAAGCTCAGATGCTCACAAGCCTAGTACTTATTATACAGCAGGAACTTCTCATTGTTACATTTGTTAATGCCTGTTATGTACTTCACAGATAAAGATTCTAGTTGTCTACTGATGTACTATATTCTTCATCTGTAAATATGTTGTAAGAAATTTCTATGTTAAATTGTTAATCGCTATGTAATCCAATGTAACTACTATCTGTTTATTTTACTGTGGTGCTTTTCTCCCCGGGCCTCTGCTGAAAATGGACCCACATCCAGTCGGACACTCCCGGTCAACAAATTTAAATAAATAAATAAATAAATAATAAACCATCTGTCTACAGCATAGGGACAAATGCTCATTAGTTATTCTACTTGTAAGTAAGGGCTTCACTTCTGTTTGCTCTTCTCTCTGGTATAGCTGTATTCTGCTTGATCTGTTTTCAGCTGATTACCAGAAAGGGGAATTTGGAGCAGGTGACTCTAGCTTTCTCCAAGTATAATTTTCCCAATTATCCAGTTGGTGCTGGAAGATCAAAACTAGCTTCTGTTCCCAGATCAGTTGCTGGAAGTCATTTTCCAGTAGTGACAACGCAGTACTGCATTCCTGAGTGTGTTATCCTTTGGATGAGATTTAAAATCGAGGCCCAATCTGACAGTGTTGGTGGTATTTCAGGTGGATGTAAAATTTCCCACCTCCATGTGTTGAATCCGTAGGGAAATTTTACCACTTCCTTGGCCATATTTTCCTCCTTGTTAGTATGAGTATCACCTTGGAGTTGCCCTTAAATAGGCCATAGAAGAAGGTGACCTATGTGCAAAATTCTTAGAGGTACACCCCAAGTCTTTCCTGTCACTGAACACAGGACTTGCTACATTTTTGTTTCCCTGGGTTAAGTCACCTTGCTATTTTTGGCCCTTTTGAGGACAGTGTAGCTGCTGAATCGTACTGCTCTTTGTCTAAACTGTGTTCCCACTCAGTTCTGCTACAAAATACTAAACTTGAGAAAAAAGTCAGTTCTCCTTTCAGCAGCCCAGTCATGCAGTAAGGTTTGGACTAACCTGACTAGTTATTTTGTTATTCATAATCATATCTGCATAAGCAGTCATTTTTTGCTTTTTTTTTTCTCCAAAACTTTTGGATTTCTATATGTTTGGCTTTGGTAGACTTCATTTGTCCTCTGAGTTTAGTTTGTGAGTGCTTTTATCCTGCTGGGTGCTACACCTCCTAATTTTCACCATAATTTTCTTCTCCTGTTATGCAACCTATTGATGTTATGTTTCCACCAGGGTGACTTGTTTTTTGAGTAATTTCTGTACTTATTGGTGAATACGGATGCCTGTATGTAGCTAGTAAGATGATGTTTAGGGTTTCTGGATTTCCTTTTTACTTCAAAGGAGACCATTTTGTGCTCTAATCTTACCAGAGGGGACATTTTGTACCTCTTTTCCATATTATTGAGGACCAGAACCATTATGTTTGCGTCCCTGGTTGGTCTGTTGGCAGTCTGGTCTAGCAAGTTTATGTTCACAAAGTCCAGGAATCTGTATGCCTGCACGTTTGTAGTCCTATATGATTTCCATTTAATAGTGGGTAACTAAAGTCTCTAATGAACATGGTATTGGCTTAGATGGTGAATGTCTCCAGTAAGTTTAAATAAGTGTATTGTGTTTCCTGAACCATAAAGGGGGACCTACAGCTTGCAAGGAAGTGGTATGGGATTTTTCCTATGGTGATTTGAACATTGTGAATTTCGTGCATCGTCCTGTTTGACCAGTGTGGCAATATATTTATTTTTGATGTAAACGAGACAAATCAACCTTTAGTCCCTGCCTGTGTAATAGCTTGTAGGCTTTATAGCCTTGCACTGCTAGAGTGCTCTCCATGGATTTAAACCATATCTCTGTTATTGCACAGATATCAGCATTTCCTAGGGTGAGGAGAGCTTTTAGGGAGTGAAGTTTCTTGTTTAGATAAATGGCATTGAGTACTAACACCTTTTTTTAGATTTTTTTTTTTGATTTGTTATGTTAGAAGGATTACAAAAAAAAAAAAAATCTAAAAAAAGGTGTTAGGATTAACCTGCGGTAGTGGTGCTGCGGTAGCATTGTCGCCTCACAGCAAGACGCTGTCCGGTTCGATTCTCAGCTAGAGCGTCTTCTGCGTGGAGACATGCGTGAATGGGCATACCTTCGTTGAAGGTTGTGCATCAGGGCTGATAACTCGGCACGTAAAAATCAACTACCAATCATTAGTGGACCGGAGTTCCGCTGTGGCGACCCCTAACCGGGAAAAGACGAAAGACACAAACAAGTTATGTTAGAAGGATTGTCAGTTTGACGTTGTCTAAAACAGGCATTATAGAGGAGAACAGTACAACTAATATTTGAAAGCCTAGAGGGGAGAGGTGCAGACCTTCCTGGCAAAGCAGCATGGTCTGTTGGCCCATCTTCTTCCATGCTTACATGTATTGTACCCCTTTAATATGACACCCGAAATTAAGCCAGTTGTTAAAGTCAGTCATTTTGTAGAGCTTTTCTCTTCAGGCCTCTGCTGAAAAAGGTTTCTCGATCCAATTGAACTTTCTGGGCCAACAGGCAGTGCAGTGGTTAGCGTTGTCGCCTCACAGAAAGAGGTTCTCCAGTTTTGATTCTCACGGAGATGCTTTCTGTGTGGAGTCTGCATGTCCCCCCTGCGTTCGTGTGGGTGCTCCGGTTTCCTCCCACATTCCAAAGACATGCATCTGGAGCATTTCTCCCTGGGCCTGCATTGAAAATGGGCTTTGTCCCAGTTGAACTTTCCCGGTTAACAAATGTTAAATAAAATAAATAACTAAAAGCAATAAATTACTTATTCGTTAACTTGAGCATGTAAGTAATCGGCCACAAGGTTTTAAAGGCAAATAAGTAAAATATGAAAAATTACTATACAGAGAAATATATCTGTTCATGGGGAAACGTGCATATATCCAGTTTTGAGCAGACAGTCAGATGAATCTTTCCTAGCTGTATCTAACTGGAAGAGTTAGTGAGCTCTGACGTTTTTGGAATCTTAAGCATGTAACAGGCAGAGATACATACAGAAATAAATTCACTGGCATAGAGCAGCAGGCCAAACCATATTCTGCAATGTCCTGGGCATTATTAATTGGAGACAGGAAAATGATGACTAATTCATCAGTCTTTGAAGAGAGGATCATTCCCTCTGACCCCTGGAAGGATATCTTGTAATTTGTCCACAGTGGGATGTGATCTGCTAACTAATGCCATTTATTCTGACCCTTCTTCTCAGTGACTAAACAGTCCATAGTGCTTTCTACAGGCTTTCCATGATGTTATCTCTTGCAGAAACCAGTTCTGAACTGTTTTAATTAATTGATTTGTTCTTTTTTTTTCTCCTCCGTGCAAACAGCCCCCCAGGAAAAAAAGAATAAGTCAATTATAGATTAAGAACAACCCATTGCCTATTTAACACTGCTAACCTTTCCGAAAGAGAAACGTGCAACGTCTTTCAGTGTACTTACCCCACAGCTAAGCACAGCAAAATAGTTGCATTTTCTTTTATTTTTATGAATCCGCTGTACATTTTATATTAAGTAGTCACATTTTCTCATATTTTTTTTACCACTGGATTTTTTGTGTGTAGAACACATTTGCAAACTTAACATTGTACATTAAAGCAAGCAAACCTTTTCATTTACGTATGCGCAGTTAACATTCTACTGTCCTGCTACCTAATTTCTAAACGTACAGTTGATAGATTTGATATCTGACCACAAATAATATATACATATACATACAAATACTACACTGTATATTGACGTGAATGATATTATTTGCATTTAAGCTCTGCTTGAAATATTTTTTATGTTTTAAAACGTAATGTGTATGAAAGATTGCCATACGGAAATGTAAGCTTTCTCCACTTTTCTGCTAAGGATTTAACAACATTGTATAACCTGCAATTGTAGTAGTTCGTGCTTCGTGCTATAAATAGAATGTAACACTCGTAAATTTTATAAAATTGATTTTTCAGCAAGACGTCTATAGTCAGAATGCTTCTTATTGATATTGCCAGACTGCCATGTCATGTAACAGATTACATAGGAGCAGTTTTTAAAGTATGTACTGTATTGTAGTTAAATAAGGGTTGTTTTATTTTTTTCCTCTTTATTAAGTATCCGCCTGATGTTGCCGTTATCCCACAGTTAAAGGGAACTGCACTATTTTCTAGCTAGTAGATTTTTTTTTATTACTACGGTTTGGCAGGTTTCTCATTTGCCAAGTGGTAATTTAAGGAAATTTTTAGGTTTTTATTTTCCCTGCAGATAGAATCTACTTGATAATTGACATCTGCAGTTAATGTTCAGTTACCCTGTATCTAGCTACTGGTCATGTTTCATTTGCTTTATTGCAGTTGTTTAGCATACTAAGTTCCTCTGTAAACAAGGAGTTGTTAGTTACAGCTGTTGTTCTTGTGTAGGCAACAGTAAGGCTTTTCCTGCCTTTTATTTTAGTTGACAGAGCTTAACAAGTGTGGCCTGTTTCTGCTAGCCCACTGAAGTACTGGGCTAGGCTAAGGTTTTTAACATTAGACTTTCTTGCTCTTCAGAGTCTTGTCTTTTCCTTTCAGGCTACTACTGCATTTTTTACAATTGAACCCCGTTTTCTAAGGCATAGTAAATATTTAAAACAGCCTCTGACATATCCTGCTCTGTTCTGTTCAGGTAGTTGCCACTAGTGGGGCATGGGTTTGGGGAATGGCTTGGCTATGCATTCTACCACCATTACAATTACTTTTCATTATTGTGTCAGTGCTTAGTACTATGTTATGAATTTCTAGGTCGCCCCAAGCCACCTTTAGTTGAAATTTATTTATGTGCATTTTTAACAAAGGGCAGTAGACAATCTCTCTCAATTGTAGCAATTGATTTTTTTCGTGCAAGTTGGAATTTTTCATTGAAGGTGACTGTCTTGAAAACTACAGCAGTCTTAACTTCCATGTTTTTGCTTGTTTTCATATATAACTAGGACCAGATCCGCACAACGGGGTCATAGGTAGCTGCCAAGGGCCTTTTGCTGGCTGGGGGGTGGGGGTGGGGGTGATGGTGGTGGTCTGGCCATAGAACAGCAATTTAAAAAAAAAAGTCGGCACATCTGACATTGAGCAAAGCAAATAAGAGACTTCTAGGAATTGCCACATGATTTTTGAACTCCTGCAGCAGTGAAATTGGGTAAAATGAAGCAATGTCTTGTGTTGCCCTGAGCAGAGAACAAATGGGAGATGGCTAAATTTGAAATTGGGTAAAATGAAGCACTGTCTTGTGTTGCCCTGAGCAGAGAACAAATGGGAGATGGCTAAATTTATTTATTTGCTTTGCAGCATTGGTGAACATGCATCCCATGAAATGATAAAGGCTTTTTTTGTGTAGTATTAGGGGAATGCAGTGCACTTAAAACAAGCAAACTGGAGTCAGTCCAGGTACCAGACTGTCTTGTCTGTGTAAAATGACCTAGGTAGAGAGCACTGTCTAAGTGACTTGCTCAGAGTCACAGAGGCTTAAACCCTGTATCTTGGCTACCTGAGCCAAGAGCCTTAATCCTTCATGTCAGCTGCCAGACCTCAATTAACTTTTTTCTCCCTTTGGTAAATCACTGAGGATTTTAGTTGGTCAATGCCCGTCATTAGAGTTTCATAGTTTTTATGGATAACAAAATACATGTTGCTGCAAAATCTTTTGTTCTTATTAACATTTTAAGTGACTTAGAGTCATCTGTTCATATCTGTCTGTAGTTTTGCAGAACATCTCTGCCTTATATTTATACTCTGTCATTGAGCAAGTCACTTAGACATTGCTTTGGGGCAGCTGGACATTTGGACTAGGCTACTCCGTGGTCCCCTAGACAGCTAGCCCAGTAACTACCTGTGAACCAAAGTAGTTGTGATGTGAGAGGGTGACATTGATTATAATAAACCAACGCATCATCATATGAGCCATGTTCTTAAGATGTGATCCTTGGTTTCTTTGTTCTGTGAATGTTGACGGTGTGTTTATCATTTTAAGTATGAATAAATTTGGACAGTATGAGGTCTATGAATTTAATTTTAATATTTAACTTTGAGTACATTTTTTTTAATTAATCTTGTTTTTGCAGGCACACAGGTGTGAAATTCACTGTTTGGACTGCAACATTTGTCTAGCACTTAGTACAGATGAGTAAGACTATGACCTGTTATACATGATTTGATTCCCTCAGCCTTCATTAGTGTCTCCGTGACTCTGCCAGTTGCTTCACCAGACATTACTCCTCGTGGGCTGCTCCCAAAAATGGACACTTTAGTCTCAGATTATTAGTAGATGGGCTACTTGTTTGTCTTTTGAATTCCTGCATCCTTCACATAGACCCTAATTACTACTTCACTATATGCTGTATGACAGCATAACTCTTTCAGCTTAATGGGTTACCAGATACATTTTAACTAAATGTGAATCTCGAGAGAAGAGAAGTTTACTGTTTTTCATACTAAGTCTGTTTTCAGTTGAGAGTATTCTGCTTTGTTTAAAAATGTCTTGGTGTTTTTTTTTTCTGTAAAATTTGAAGTAAAAGTTTTAAATGAAATTCAAATCTCTGTGATTGTAAAAGTAGAGAAAAAAAATACTGCATGCACTGACAGGTTTGAACAGTGTTTATGCTAATTGAGTAGGGGGCCAAGTAATGTGACATTGGTATGGCTAACAGGAGCCTGATTTAATTATCCTGTATAATACCTCATTTGTCTAGCCGAGTTGATTCTGGAGATGTATGCTGCAACATTGTACAGCATTATTAGCCATTCAAGTAGGTCTTACCTGTTCTGAGTGATTGTTAGAGGGGATAGCTATTGTTGAAGACAAAGAGGACATAGTGAGGTAGAAAATGTGGTGTAGGTATCCTGCTAGCATAGAGGCTTCCATCAAAAAACAGAATGTTGTACGCAATAATACTTCTGATCTTTGTATGACTTGTTAACAAAAGCTGCTGCAGCATTTATATTGTGATGGGTTATTTTGGTTTATTCATTGTACTAAAGGATTGATTGATTAATTTGACAGTTCCATTATTCAGACATCCTTGACATCAGTTGCATAATTTACCAACAGTTTAGATTTAAAAATAACAGTTATGTGGTTTGTAAATTAAATAAATAAGATAAAGAGTTGTAGCTTCCCAATGTAAGGAAGTAGGGGAAGAAGAGGAGGCAAAAGGAAGGTAAAGGAGAGGAGGAGGAGGAGGCAAAAGGAAGATAAAGGAAGTGAGATGGAGTATATAGCTGTAATAGTTCATTAAATTTCGTGCAGCAGAGAATTGTTGCACCAATTCATATAGCTATATTAGTACTAGTTTAACCAGGAGTGGTGCAGGTGCAGAGACCTTTATCTATCGGGTGTTGCTTCAGTTGATATCGAAAGTCTTACATGTTGCAGACTGTTCTGAAGTGGAGTGGGATGTATTCCAACTATTGGCAATGCAGTGTGGTTGCAGGGAGTATCCTGCATTAATGTTTAGGTTTAGTTATGGAGAGTAATAATTTGTCAGTGGAGCGTAGAGGTCTCTTAGTTGTGTAAAGTTGAATGATTGAGTGAAGAAATGGAGAACTTTTCAGGGCTGTGCAGTAGTTTGAAGATTGTAATCACGTGCTAGTATAATGAATTATTTGGTGCGAGACATCTTAGTTATTTTAACGACAGGCAGTAATGTGATGTATATTCTTGATTGGTTATGAATTTGGCTACTTTACTGTAGCATTGTTCTACGTTGGCTGATAGAGAGGAGTTGAGGTTGGGAAGGATAGGAGAGGTGTATAAAATTGTGGGGAGTCGAAAATAAGTGGCTGCGTTTCATCTTGCTGAGTTAATGTGATAGTTTTTTACTCTGTTGAGGCAGCCTAGCTTTTAGTGTCTTTTCTTTATGGCTTGCTGAAGGTGGCAATCAGGTTTCAGGTGGTTGTTTATAGTTGCACCTAGCAGTTTGGTGTGGTATACCAGTTTTAAATTAGCATTTTTGGATGACTGTGTACTAAAGATAGTTTTTTGGTAGGAGAGTGAGTTGAGGTGGACGGCAGTAGGTTTTTTAATTCAGGAGAAGACATGAGTTGTCAATAGAAGCTTTTGTGGAGGAGAAGGGATTTCTGAGTGAATGTTTGGAGCATGGCTAATGTTTGTCAGCAGCACGTATTGGATTGGAGTCATCAGCTTATTGTAATACGGTGGGCTGTTTGACTACTGTGTTTACTGTTTAATTTATTTATCAACAACCTACTGGTCCTGGGAAGGAGCATTCTTTTGACTCTGACAGATATAGGAAGGAAAGAGACAATATCATGTTGCCATTTCACTGCTTGGAACCTATTGGTGAGGTAACTAAGAAACCAGTTAAGTGAGGAGGGCAATAGCCCTTGGGAAGAGATCTTAGTTAAGAGAATTTGATGATTGACTGTGTTTAATACCTTGGACAGATCCAGAAATATGGCTGAGGTTAGAAGACCTGAAGGTCTATTTTGAATTATATCTGTAAACAGAAGCGCAGTGGTTGTACTATGATTCGATCTGAAACTGTGCTGTGAGGCAGGGTAGGTTATAAGAAGTAATATATGTAGATTTTGGATAAGGGTGACAGAATGGCAGTTAAAGTATAATTTAACTCCTTTATGGAGGGGTATTGTATTGGATTTTTTTTTTCATAAGATAGGGACGTATTTGTTTTGATAGAGCAGTTTATTAGAATTAAGACAGGATATGCAAGGCTGTCTGTAGTGAGTATGAGGTATTCAGAAGGAAGTTGGTCAGGGGCAGTGGTGGTTGTCATAATGATGCATTGGTATGTTTTTAATTGTAGATGTTGGCACTGGAGTGAATGTGAAGGTCTCATACCTCTCAACTGTACAGATTTTAGCCAAATATTTTTGGTCCATTTTTCATAAAATTGTGGTCTTCTGGCAAATTATTGGCATGTCATTAAAGATTGAAGACAGAAAATAATGACAGACATTTGAGTTTTTGACTTCATACCCTTCAGAAAATTCATGCTTATACAAAACTTATTATTCTTTCAACTTTCTTCCCATCTTTTATGGCTTTGTCCGGATTTCTCGAAAAGGAGGTTGAGAGGTATGCCTGTTGTAGCTTCAGTGATTGGAATAGGATGGTTGGATTTGTAGTAGTTTGGTTTTGTAGACGGCTGGTTTCTGCATTTATAAAATATGTAATTAAAAAAACATAAACGACCAAATGACCACTATGCGGGATGCAAACAACAAACCTTCTTTTAAAATAACAACTGATTACCACTTTCGTCTGAATTATAAGGACTTCATGAAGTCCTTATAGTTCGGACAGAAGCACTAAGGAATTTTAATAGAGTGTTTGTATCCCGCATAGTGTTCATTCGGTCGTTTGTTGTTTTAATTAGTCTGTTTCATCTGTCTTGTGTAGCTATCGATTTATAAAATATGTGTTAAACAATGAAGTAATACTTTGGAAGTTATTGGCTGGGAATGGACTTTGTTAGGTTGAATTTCCAGGATTTATAGGTTCATAGGTTTATACTAGGCTAACTGCCCTAGGGCATTTATAAGCCTAGCCCAAAGTTATGTGGCTTACGCCGCCCCTTATGTTAGAAATACTGTGCCCATTAGTTTGTTGTGCCTCTGTCCAGTAGTGACACAGAGATGATTCCTGGGGTAAACCTACGATCTCCCATCCACCGGTCAAGATTTCTCTTGAACAGAGCCAGCGAGGTGCTCTGCCTCACATGGACCGGGATTTTATTCCACAGCATGGGGAGTCTCTGGGTGATAAATCTATCCCTCCAGCACATCCTATTTATATCCATGCTAAGGTTTAAGTCTCTTGCTTTAGTGGTTTTGGTGGATTTGGATTTTTTGAGGTGGAGCATGTCCATTAATTCCGGGTTGGTCATGGCCTTGTATGTCAGGCACAGGTCACCTCTGAGCAGACGGTATGCAACTGAATAGAGTTGGGAGTTTCTTCAGTCTGGCAGCATATGACAGGTTTTGGAGTCCCTTTATCCTTTTGGTGAGGAACTTTTAGGGTCTCTCCAATTGCTGCAGGTGTTGGGTGAGATACATCCCGAATGGGGCATTGTACTCTATCATTGGTCTGATAAGTGAAGAGTACAGGGGAACAAAGACCTCACTTGATCTGGATGTGAAGATCCCTTCATGATCAGGTGGGCAATGTAGAAGGTCTTTCGAACCACTTTAGCAACGTGAGCGTCAAATGAGACGCCACTGTATGTATATATTGATATCCAGGATTTTTTTTTTTTTAATTTTGATGAATTGTGGGTGTTGCTTTTAGCTTTTTCTTTTTGTCCTAGTTTACACATTTGTTTGCTGTGGTTCCTTAACTGCCTATATAGTTGTAGGTATGTTTGAGAGTTTGTAGCTATGACTTCCAGGCTTTATCTTTAAGTTGCAAGAGTTGCTTCGTTTTTTAGTTAACCAATGTACTAGCTTGTTTTTTCTTTTGGGTCTTAATGGTGCTTATTGTGCCAGGATATTTAGAATTATCATATTAAATTTGTCTGCTGCTTCATAAAAGGGGCGATTTTTAAGTATAGAGCCCAGTTGATCTGGAGCAGACTGGAAGTAGAAGTTTCTCTATTGAAGTTAGATGAGGTTTCTGACTGTGTTATAGTTATTAACCTTAGCTGGTGGTCACTTTGCCTATCGGCTATGGTGCCCCTATTGGGGTGGATGTTAAAATCCAGTGTAGGATGGATTCTATAGATGTGGCCTTGTTAATTCTAGTTGGAGTCTTGATCCGTTGACAGAAGCTGTATAGGTGAATTGAATTTGTTAGGTTTTCTAGGCCTGTTTTTTGCCAGTCTAGAAACCATCTTGCTAGGAGGCGTTAACTTAGTCTTATGTTAGCTGAGATCCAGGAGAAGATTTATTTATTTTATTTTACATTTGTTGACCAGGCTAGTCTAACTGGATACATGTCCATTTTCAGTAGAGGCCCGGGGAGAAAAGCTCCTACAAGTTACAAAGACAAGTATGCAATATAACAATAGACAAGTTTACAAAAAAATTGTTGATACAATAAAAAAATGACATGAAATAAAAACACTTAGTAACAATTTTCGTACGGGATACTCATAAAAAAAGAAGACTTTTTTTTTTTTTTTTTTTTTTAATCAGTTGAGAGTAGAAGTTCACTATTATCAGGGAAGTATACACTATATTTGCAAGAACAATAGGAACCAAGTTTAGTTATGAAATTTTTGTATATTGGGTATAATCCGTCAGGGTTGGAGCAGGGACAAAGCCAATGATTCTTTAGATATTGTTTAAGATGCTTTTTGAATAGATGTGTGGAGGTAAGTGAAGACCGTTCAATTGGAAGTTGATTCCAGCTTTTTCCTACTGTGTTGGAAAAAAGCGAGTCCCCTGCTTTGTTTGGTTTGACATTAGAAACTAGAGGTTTGCTAGCTGAGCGAAGTGTAGGGAGATTTTTGTAGGGGGTGATTAGATTAGTGAGGATTGGTGTATTATTAGGGTGATAGAGGATTTTTTGGGTTATCACAAGTTGCTAATAGAGTAGCTTATTATGCAGTTCAAGCCATCCCAATTGTTTGAGGTTATGACAATGGTGAGTTCTATAGGGGGAACAGGTAGCCAATCTAGCTATGTTGTTATAACAGGTGGAAAGTTTATTCATGTTATTTCTAGATAGACTAGTATAAATAGCAGAAGCATAGAAGAGAGTAGAGGAAAGGTGGGTCTGTGCAAGAGTTATTCTGGCAGGAGGGGTAAGGAAGGGCTTGATTCTATAGAGAGTGCCTAATTTTTTGTTGACAGTTTTTATTGTTGAATTAATGTGTTCATCGAAGCTAAGGGAGTTGTCAATTGTAACTCCCAGTAAGCGGGTAGAGGTATCGGGGACTATATTAGTGCCATTGCTAGAGGTTACTGTGAAGTTAGGGATAGACGACTTAGGAGTAGAAGCAAAGAGTAGTAGCTTTGTTTTTTTTGGGGTTCAGAAGGAGGCAGTTTTGCATGAACCATTTTTCAACAGTGTTTAATACTGATTGGGTTTGGAGTTGGAGAGAGTGAATGGATTTGGCAGAACTAATTAATGTCGAGTCATCTGCATATTGGATGCAAGTGGCTTGTGGATTATTGGTATGTAGATTGTTAATAAATAATGAGAAGAGAAGAGTACCTAAAATAGAGCCTTGAGGTACACCGATTGTCACTGGGAGGGAAGAAGAAAGGGTATTATTCCAAAGGACAGCCTGCTGTCTGTTTTCAAGATAGGATTTAAACCAAAGAAGTGATTGTGAGTCAAGTGATTGGGGTTTTAGGATTTCCATGAGTAAGTTGTGATTCACCATATCGAAGGCCTTAGAGAGGTCTAAAAATAGGGCCGAAGAGAAAGTATTGTTGTTGCAATTTTCATTAATAGAGTTGGTGAAGGATAGTAGAGCAGTAGTAGTGCTGTGGAATGGTCTAAAGCCGTGTTGGCAATTGACAAGAAGATTATTGTGCATAAGGTGGTCAAGTAGCTGTCTATGTATGCATTTCTCCATTATTTTAGCAATGGGTGAGAGTAAGGCTATAGGCCTAAAATTAGATAGCTCAGTAGATGAGCCACCTTTGTGTAGGGGGATAATGTGGGAAACTTTCCATATGGATGGGATTTTGCTTTCAGAGATAGTTCTATTTATAAGGACGGAGATGGGGTAGGCAATGGCTTTAGCTGCTATTTGTAGGTATTCTGCTGGAAGGCAATCAGCAGACGGGGTGCAGGGTTTGAGTTTTTGAAGGAATTTGGAAATGAGGGATGTAGGAACAGGTTGTAAATGAAAAGTAGGAGTTGTAGAATTAGGGGTGTTAAGAGGCAATGTGGTGCTTGGTGGTGTAGAATTTGCAAGGTTTAGAATGGCTTCAGTAAAATAGTTATTGAAAGCATCTGGATGATGAAAGATTTCTTCCAGGATGGGAATGTTGTTACCAGGTGGTATATATAGACCTACGATGGCTGGAGATTTGTGAATATTCATTTTGAGGAGTGAGATGAGAAGTTCAGCAGTGTTGAAAGTGGGTATATTATCATGTTAAGTGGACAGATGTAAAACGTTTTCTGTAGAAATAAACAACTTCACCGGTGTTTTTTGTTGGTTCTATCTTGTATGAGTATTTTATAACCTGCTTGGTAAAAGTTATTTCGGTGTTTTTGGTAATTAGCTTTAACCAGGTTTTTTTGTAGTTATAAAGAGATCAGGGAAGTAGTGGGCTGTACAGGCATGACTAGAGATTTCTTGGGTTACTGTGTAGTATTTAAGTCTTAGGTGGTCGGAGAACCTGTTAATAGGCTTATCCCAGCAACTGCAAAAGGGTTGATATTTGTCAGGTCATATAATCAGCATATTATGTGAAGAGTTCATCAGAATCGTCTGATCTTTAGCATCCATTATGTAATCCTTGTTGTATGTTACGGTGATATAATCTACTCTTCAATACTGGATTGTAAAGGACTTCTGCATTTAGTTAAAAACTGTTACTCTGGTTGTCCATGCAGAAAGGTAAAACTCTGACTTGATAATGAACTCCTTCCAATAGCAAGGGTACAGAGTTTGAATCTTTCATCTTAATTACCTAACGTGTGACACTGAGCATGTCACTTAACTAGACAGTGCTTTGGAGCAACTGGAGAATTTGGGTTGGTCTCCCCTCATGCCTAGTAGCTATGAACCTGTTGTCATCGTTTGCCAGCCATTCTGCCTTGTATAGTTGAGCTAGTTCAGGAAAGTTATGGCACTGTCACCATCATATAATTTTTTAAAGCAACATAGGCAATACATTCAAAGGTAGCAGACACCACATTGTAGATGACACACTGAAATACAAAATTGTCGGCAACAACCTCTGAATTAGTAGTAGATTTGAATGTTATCCAAGTCCTCATTCATCACCATTGGGTCTAGGATCCGATATCTGATACGAGACGGTAGTAAGGCTGTAGCTCCTCCCTCTCCCAGGATGCCCTGCTGCCCTCTAACCCCCAGATCTCGTTTGCCATGTTTTCTATGCAGACGTGATTCCTTGGCTTTGGCTAAAGATAAGTGTTTCTACTTAAATTCTTGTAGTTTAGTGTAGTTTTAGTGGTGTTTAGTGGTCTTTAATAGTGTGTTTCCCACGTTGTAGTACCTCCATTCTCTTGGCTTAGACTGTTAGTGAACTTAGTTTAGAGTGCATTGTTTTTTTTCTTTTCTTTCTTGTAGCTGTTAGGAGTTTTTGGTGTGTGTGTGTGTGTGTGTGTGTGTGTGTGTGTGTGTGTGTGTGTGTGTGTGTGTGCACGCTTGTGCTTAGTTTACTAGTTTAATTATGCCTGATAAGCTCTCAGGCTTTACGAAATGCTCCTCGTGCGGTTAGAAGATGCTCAATTCTGACTCGCACGAGGAGTGCTTGTATTGTTCGGGCACTCCTCACCTGGAGGCTGAATGCGACATTTGTGCAGTGTTTAACCCCAGGGCCTTGGTGCACCAAGGTCTTGTTGAAAGGTCTGGCTGTGGGGGACCCTTTGTTTCTCCCTCAGATCCTTGGCTTTCCATTTGGTAAAGAGGACCTTCTCTAGGGCTAGAGCTTCATCTACCACTCCTCACAGTCCCTCCCAGCCTCTCTCTTTCTACTTTGGTTGGTGAGGCCTCCCATCCTGTCCAGGGTCTGCCTTCCCGTTTGAGCCTTTAGGGGGTTCCCTTCCCTCTGAAAGTCCTTGTTTCTTCTGTGTCCTCCCCGGAGCTCCCCACGGAGGAGGTATACCGTAAGAGAAAGTGCAAGAGGAGGCACTTGGACTCCCCTGTGGAGTCGTCACCGAGGACACAGATCTCGATGAAAGAAACGGGTTCCCCAGATCTCTGCCTGATGATGTCTCCCTTGGGGACATCCTTGAAATCTTGAAGCAAAAGGGCGGATGGTCTCCCCAATCCCAATCTTCAGAGGAGTCCGTGTTTCTGAAGGCTTTTGGGACGGGGCTGTCTGCTTCTTGGGTACCCCCCACTGATGAGTTAGTAGATTTGATCGCCAGCAGGACCTGGAAGGAGCTTTATACATTGTAGCCAGTCCCAAAAAGAGCAGAGAAATTTCTTGGCCTTCCTGCGGACCATTCTTTCTGGAGCAAAGGTATCGGTCTATGCCGTCGTGGTGGCCGACACCACCAAGAAGGAGCTGTAGAGCTCCACAGTCCATCCCCCGAACAAGGAGTCCCAGGCAATATACTGTTTTGGGAAGCATGTGTATTGCTCAGTTACTTTTGGGCTTAGAGTGGTTAATTATTTGTCTCACTTTACCCACCTCCAAAGGGAATTGGTTCAAGAGCTTTCCACTTCCCTTACAGAGTTGTTGCCAGCGGAGGACTTTAAGAAGGCGTCTCCCAAGCTATCCACTCCTTGACTTCTCTTAAGAATTCCTCAGTGAGGTTAATTTCCAACCCTGCAGAAGCTACCTCTCGGGCAGCAGGAAGTGGCATCTCTGTGAGGTGTCATACCTGCTTACGTTTATGTGGGTTTGCGGAAGCCTTCTAAGCATTCTTTACCAGCACTCCCTTAAATGGTTCTACTCTTTTTGGACCATCTGTGAAGGACACTTTGACCCGCAGCGAGCAGGAGGGGAAGACTTTGTTTGCAGTTGCGATCAAGCTTTCTACTCCCCAGAGGTCCTTCTCTAAGACTCAGTGGGGAACTAGGAGGATGTGGCTCCGGAAGTCACAGTTTCCCTTCAAGGAAGCTGCTGATGACTTCTCTTCCATAGGCAGGGGGAGAGATTTCATTGGCTGATGCTGCCCTTGAGGCAGGGGGATCCGCAAAATCAGGGCCCCAGGGAATTCCCTCTTCTCTGATCATGCCTGTCAGCACTCCTGAAGCATTGCCTGGCTGCTCTGCCCTGGAGGGAGTCGGGGGGGGGGGGGGTTGCATTTCCCTACACCCACTAGCCTGTTCAAATATCACCTCCAATCAGTAGGTGTTAAATATCATTTACAGGGGTTATTTCGGTCACTTTTTGGAACCCCCTCCAGTGAGAGGTTACCTCCCCAATGTTCCACCCATTCAGAGGGAGATGACCTTCAAAGAAGTTTAACAACTTCTAAAACAGCCATCCAAGAGGTCCCAGCAGGACAAAGAGGATCTGGTACTTATTCTCACTTCTTTTTAGTGCCAAAAAAGACGGGGGACCTGTGTCCTATTTTGGATCTCAGCGAGCTCAATCTTTCAGTCAAGAAGTCGGAAGTTCTGGATGGTCACTGCTCAGTCCATTCTGCCCCTATTACACAATGACGATTGGATATGCCCAGTATCTCCAGGACACTTGCTATCACATCAAGATAGACAGGGGTTCCAGGAGACATCTTCATTTCCGGCTAGGGGTCAATCCATTACCAATTCAGAGCCCTACCATTCTGTCTCGCCACAGCTCCCTGGGTGTTTACCAAATGTAAGGCAGTAGTAGCAGCTCATCTGCAGCTGCAGGGTTTTCACGTCTTTCTGTACCTGGACGATTTGCTCCTCATGGCACCTTAAAGGCATCAACTGCTACAAGTGATGCATTATGTTCCTCCCCTCTTCCGTCAGTTGGGAAACTGTCAACCTTTCGAAATCCAGTTTGATCCCCTTACAACAATTGGAATTCATAGGAGTTCTATTAGACTTTGTTTCAGAGATTGCAGCTTTACCTCTACACAGGGTTCAGTTGATCTGGGAACAAGTCACGCAGATTTTAGACCTGTCGCACCCCCCCCCACTTGGTTCTTCGATCCCTCGGATCCAGGGCCTTGGCCATTCATCTCGTTCCCCTGGCAAGGTACCACATGCGATTGTTGCAGTAGACGTTTAGTGGTTCAGTGGTTGGCTATGTTTCATCCCATGTCTAGGACCATTAAACTGACACCTATGTGAAGATGTCACCTCCTTTTGTGGCTTCAGTCTTAGGATCTCACTCTAGGCAGGCCCTTTTCCCTCCCTCCGCCCAAGGCCACAGTGACCACAGACACTTCCCTGTTGGGGTGGGGGGACATTTTCGGGGGAAGACTGTCCAAGGCGCATGGTCTCCCATAGAGACCAAGTTGCACATAAACGTCCTGGAGATGAGAGCAGTTCTATCGTTGCAAGCCTTTCAGGACTGCCTCCCTCGAGAGATGATTGCAGTTCAGACAGGCAACATTGCAGTTCAGACAGGCAACATTGCTGTGGTTTGGTATGTCAACAAACAGGGGGGAACACAATCTTATCCATTGTGCAGAGAGGATATGAGTGTGGGAATGGGCGCTGTCTTCTGGGTGCTTCCTTCTTGCAGAGTATATACCCGGGGATTCCAAAGTGTTTGGCTGACAGGCTCAGCAATTGATGGAGTCTTCTTAAGTCGTCCCTGAATCCCTCAGTGGTGAAGCAGATTTTTGACCTTGTGGTCAGTCTTGCGACCTCTTTGCCTCCCCAGCCAACCACAGACGCAGCCGGTACTTCGCCCTGACCCCCCCCCCTCTGGGGGGGGGTCACCGAGTGATGCTGTAGTCCACGATTGGCCTCCGGGTCTCCTGTATGCCTATCCTCCTGTTATTTTTAATTCCCAAGGTTCTGCAGAAAGCGCAATACCAAAGGACATCCCTTATCCTCTATGCCCATTTCTGGCCTCATCAATCGTGGTTCCCCTTAATTAGGTCTCATCTGAAGTATCTGCTGTGAGTACTGGATCCCCGTCAGCATTTTTATTTCCCAAATATCTGGGCTTCCTCTCCCAGACGTTTGGACCTCTTGTCTAACTGCATGGTTTCTCAATTCCAGTGATTCTAAAACAGTCCAGGCAAGCGTCTCCCATTAAGCCTATTATTCTAGCCTCCCAGAAACCTTGCCACTTAACTACTATAAACCTTTGTAGTGGAAAAGTTCTCTATCTGGGCCAAGAGCAAGAACCTGGATCCCTTTTTCTTTTGCAGTTTCTGACATACTTTTGTTTTTGTTCTCCCTTTTCTAAGTGGGAGCAAGTTTTTCTACCATCAAGCTTCAGTTGGCAGCAATTTCTAACTTTCACAAGAACACTGAGTCTACTTTTTCGCCTGGGCTTGTAAACAGTTTATGAAAGGGGTGTTCGTGCTTAGACCACCAATTTAAGGATCCCTTGCCTTCTTGGGACCTTATGTTGGTTTTGCAGTCTCTGACTAGGAGTCTTTTTGAGCCTGCTAGTTCCTGCGATCTCAAATTCCTATCTTGGAAGACGACTTTGCTGGTTGCCATTATCTCAGCTAGGAGGGTTTCAGAACTGCAAGCTCTTACCATTACTTCTCTTTATATGATTTTTTTACAGGGACATAGTCTCTCTCAGGATGAATCTCTCTTTCTTGCCAAGATTGCTTCTGAATCTACACTGAACCAGTGTATTCAGCTAGCAGTGTTCTTCCCCAATTATTCCAACAAAGGAGAGTACATTCTACATACCTTGGACTTACACAGACAGTTACGGTTCTACTTGCATAGAACCAAAGGTTTTCGTAAGTCAGAGCAGCTTTTTGTGGCCTTTTCCCCTAATAGACACGGTCTTCTGGTTTCTAATCTCTAAGTGGATCTCTAGCTGCATATTCACACTCTACAGCCATAGCCATCTCAAGGTTCCAGGAAGAATCAAGGCTCATTCTACGAGGTCAGTGGCTACATCTTCAGCTTTTTTGGCCAGACTTTCTATTGATGACATTTGTTCAGCTGCCACTTGGTTAATCCTCACACATTTATATCTCCTTACAAGATAGATTTGATTTCTAGGAGCAAGACTTCCTTTCGTCCCACAGTGCTCCGGGAGGTCCTTCTTTGAGGCCTCCCAGGATAAATGGTAGCTGGGGATTCTGACCATATGTTGATGAACGATGACTTGGATAACCTCAGGTAAAGAGTTCTGTACTTACCAGTCCTCATTCATCACATTTTTCCTTCCCTCCATCCCCCTACCTTGTGGATTATGGAGGAAGTTGTGTTTTCCTTCCAGCCTTGCAGGAGTAGCCTTTAGGACCACGACAGCAAACTCGATCTGGGGGTTAGAGGGCAGCAGGGCATCATGGGAGAGGGAGGCGCTAGAGCCTTGGATCTGTCAGTAGTAGGTTGCCAGCTCGGATCCGATATTGGATCCTAGACCCTATGGTGATGAATGATGACTTAAGATAGCACAGATACCAAGTTATGGTAAGTACATAACTTTTTTTTTTTTTTTTTTTTTTCTCCTCTTTAATGTGTAATTATTCAGATAATTTTCACTTATGCGTAAGTTGTGCATATTGACTTGGCATATGTTATCTGATGGTTAATATTTCTTATGCTATCGTTCGTACTGTGCAACACATGGCTGGGTCTTGTGGACTGATCCTAGTGATCTTTGTAAGATTCCATGTAGTTTCATTCACCACTACCAATAAAGTATGTGTTATTTATTTCTTCGTAACAATAAGAGGTGCACACGGTCAACAAAGTGGCTGTAAATGCTGATTGGGGGGGGGCCTTCTTTGGTTGAAAGTCATTTTTAAACCATGTTTAATCTGGCTGTATGGGTGTGAATTAAGTTTAAATATTTTGGCTTCTGTGCATTTGTGTGAAACAAGTTTGAAATATGTGACTTTGGTCATTTAATATTGTTGTTAATTTACTATAATTGTTGGGTTTGAGTGATGTCTGTGGATAAAAATGACTGACCCTGCTTAGCTAATAAAATTAAAAAGGCATTATAGGACTAAGGTACAAGTGCGTAAAACAAATTGAAGTAGTGTACTGTGGCCATTTTTATCACTGTCTGTATGTGTCCACAGTTGATTTAAGTGGCCATAATTATTGAGTACAGGTATTGGTGTATTACAGTGACAGCAGTCTGACCTTTTATGGTTGAAATGTTCTGAAGTGGTACTTTTGTTATTATTTTCATACATTTTATTTCACTATTTACTGGAAAAAATGTTCAAAAATCTACAAATTTAAATCGCACAGTATAATAAAATGCTGCTGTATTAAACAAAAAATACAATTTAAAACAGGAAGATGAATTAAAAAAATTTATGCATGATCCTTAAATTTGTGCTGGTGTCCCATGGTTTGAAAACAGCCTTGGGCCCCAGGTACACTTAATCTGCCACTTGACAGATGCATTTTCAATGAATGTGGGTTTCAAGGGAAGGGAAACTGTTGCTCCTGCTGTCTGTTTTCAATGTAAGACTGTTTTGTTCTGTTTAGCATGTTGCCATCCGTGTTTGTGCTATAAATTTTGAAGTAAAAGTTTTTTAAATTCAGTCTAAATCTCTGAAGACATTGTACAAGTAAAGAAGAAAATAGCATTCAAAGTGTCAAGTTTGAACCGTTTATAATGGTAATTGGGGAGAGACGGTAGTAATGGGACAATGGAATGGCTGCGGGAGGAGGTGGGTCCTGGTCTGTTACCCTGCTTAGGGCCCCATTTGACAGTGCTCCGGCTCTGCATCTAGCTGTTGTTGTGAGCTAATTGGTAAATGTTATTAGAGCAACATATTAAAATGTTAATCTCTGTTCTACTGCAAACTTTAAGGTTCTTACCTGTATCTGTGACTCATCAGTCATCAAACAACTTTATCTGTGCAGTAAGAAATTTCACCTTGCTTATCTCTACATTGCATCAACAGTTGCTTTTTATTTTACCTAATCATTGTAAGTAAGGACTGTGATGCAGCTCGGGTATGTGTAGAGCTGCACTCTTCCTCTTCTATGTCCATTTTATTGCTGGAAAAAGTAACTTGGAGTAGGAGAATGTGGCCATCCCTTTCTCCCATTACAGCCTCCCCTTAATTGTGTCTAAGACACTTTTTTAAAAAAGGTTTTCACTGATTACTACACAAGTCTGCCACAAGCATATTAAAGTAAAATATAAAGTAAAATAAATAAGTAAACCAGAAAAAGTATTCTGCCTGCAAATACACTGAGACTTTTTCTGACAATTTTTTTTTTTGTAAGCTGGCTTGGGGGGTTGTACCTGCTGTGGTTCCCCTTTCTGTGCTTTGCTTTGGCTTTGCACGATACCATACACCAGTCTCCATTCACTTCTCTATTTTTATACATTTGTAGTTTTGGTAAGCTCCTCATCTCAGCAAATAGAATACTTACAGGAACTTGTGTTACAACAAGCCCCATAGATTTCTTCATAAGACTTAACACTGGCCTATTGATCTTCTCCAAGCAACATGTATTAAAACTGCAGTCCCCTAACCTGTTTACAAACACCCAGCCAATCTCTGTACTGTTGTTAGTATACCACCTCTCAGCTGTGCATGCTGCACAGTTACAACCAAACTCAAAATCTTAGTAAATCTAAACATTTCTCTATTCTTATGGATACCGACTGTTACTATAGAACCTTTTTTGTTAAAAGAGGAAAAATGTCTAAGTACTTTATTTTTATTTCTAATGTTTAACATATCTCACTATCCCTGCGTTAAAATGATATCCTGTAGTTTATCTTTGTAAAACACTACTGCTGTGCTCATGTGATTGCTAACTCTTCCAGATGGTCTGAACAAGTGATAGGCATAGTACCCCAGAATGAAGGGTACTCTAGTCTGTACAAGTGATAGGCACATTAACCTGGTATGAAGAGAGCGCTGGTCTGTACGGGTCGTGGGCACAGTACCCTGGTGTGGAGGGAGCACTGGTCTGTACGAGTGGTGGCCACAGTTCTGTGGTATGAAGGGAGCGCTGGTCTGAAGGTGTGGTGAGGGATGTACCCTTGTATGATGGGAGTACTGGTTTGAATGGGTGGTGGGCACAGCATCCTGATGTGAAGGGTGCTCTGGTCTGAATGGGTGGTGGGCACTGTAACTTTGGTATGAATTGAGTGCTGGTCTATATGAGTGGTGGGCACAGTACCCTGGTATGAAGGGAGTGTTGGTCTTGTATGAGTGATAGGCTCAGTATCCTGGTATGAAGGGGGTGCTGATCTGTATGAGTGGTGGGCACAGTTCCCTGCTATGAAGGGAGCTCTGGTCTGCATGTGTGTTGAGCGCTGTACCCTTGTGTAATGAAAGCACTGGCTTGAATGAGTGTTGGGCACAATACCCCGGTATGAAGGGAGCAGTTGGCATTATTTTTTGAGGTGATCGGGCAGTAAGTTTTTCTTACCTTGGACACATGCATAGAGTGTTCAGCAATGTCTCTCTGCATGTCCCCTAGGTTAGAGTGCAAAATCGTTCACTCCATTGTGGACATCTGTGAGGTTGTACTTGTGTTTAGGATGGAGGATACTAAGGGATCTTAGCACTATAGAGATGGCTAACTGTAGCCCTATGTTGGCTCACCTTAGTGAGTGGAACATCAGCACATCTGACTGTGGTGTTGCGTTATTAGTCATTGCCATGTGTGGCCAAGCCTCTGGGAACTGTCTTAGTTGGGGCTTGGAAAGCAACTTCTTAAAGTTGAAAGCACAATCGAGTGTGTATTTGTGGGTTTAGTATTTTGTGGCTGAGGTTTGTCTAAGCAGTATCAAGGAGGCTTAGGTAATGGTTTCTTTGCAACATCAGAATAAGTAAGGTGGGTGTAATGTGATGGTAAGCTGCTTACTGGTGTGTGTGTGGGGGGTGGGAGAGGCAAGTGTCCAAACCGATTAAGTATATGTATTTCTCACAAGTTGTATCAGTGCAGGATACGAATAAAGGATTGCCACCAAGCATGAGGCATTTGTCATAGTGCTTCAGAGTCCCTAGAGTAAGCATCCTGGCAGCAGAATGGGACATAGCAGACTATGAAGCCATTTTGACAGGGACCAGTGAGCGTTCAGATAAGTTAATAACTATTTAACCTGGTGAATTACCACAAGGTTAGAATAGAAGGAGCTCTGAATAGAGCAGTGTTTTGCCTGTTGGAAGTACTTGGATACTACTAGTTCTACTGCTGGGTCCTAATGCTGCTAGGAGTCAATGTCTCTCTGCTCCTTTTGTCACAAAGAGGAAAGCGGCATCACTCATCACAAGCTGATTCCTGAGCTGCAGGTTATACAAGCTCCAGTAGTCAGCGATTTTTGTCAGATGTTGCAGGGTCAGTAGGTTTGTTTTAGTTTTCTTTTGGTAGATACAGTGGGTAGCTTGGTCATCACAGTAGGTCATGGGGCTGAGCAGTGGTTCAGAGTTTAAATTGAAGAGATTTGTACTAAAATGACAATAGGACCAGACCATTTGGAAAGTTGAACATGCAGCCAGATGTGCGTAGGACTCCGTGTCCCTTTGTTCCTCCTTTCATCAGGAGGAAAACAGTAGTAGTAGTAATGCCAATGTGGTCATCATAGTCTCTCTGGAGATCAGTAGCCTTTAGAAAGGCTATGAATTAATGGCCCTTCCTCCTTTTTCTCACTAGGAGCAAAACAGCAGCACTTATCCTAGGCTGGTTACTGAGGAGAGTTTCACAGACCCACTTGAGGTATAATCTTGTCCCAGATGTTGCAGGTTTTTAAACCTAAGCTGGAAAAGGGGGTTAATGCTATTTTAGTATTGCAAAGTACACCTACATGGGCAACGAGGACTGTAAGGAGGGACAGTAAAGAAATTTGCATCTGAAAGAGGACATACATGGAAAGAATATAAGAAAAATAAGGTAAAAAAACTTGTTCCACTTCTTCAGGAAAGCATGCAATATTACTCAACAGCAAATGAGAAAAATGAGAAAAGTCTAGCAAGACTGCCAAACTGCAGACCACATTTTTGTGCAACGTAGCATCTTTCTGAGCTAATTTAACAGTTCTGGGTAACATCAGGATATGTCAATATAACTGTCTACATATTCATTCACTGAAGGTAAAGCAAGTATATTTGCTGCCTTTTTTCACTCTGAAACTGAAACACTCCAAACAGCCTAGTCATGTCCTCCTTTTTACTATGATCAAGTGGATCTAGCTGCCCTCTTCTCCCGATTTCACTCCACATCCTTACACTTTGTAAGAGAAATGCTGTTTTAAACTGAAAGATCATTGCTTCAGCAGACAGAGTGAAAGAAGATAGCAACTTAATCATATTGAAACAGTCAGGTCAGCCTGGAAGTCCTCTTGTTTGCCGTGATCAGCTGGTTCCAGCAACCCTTGTCTTCACATTTTATTGGTATTTACTAGGTTGTTGTTTTATGAGGCTTTTAAGATGCCTAGTCTTACATTCCCATGGTTTGGTTATTCATATGCAAAATGTAAGGGCTGAAAACAGAGATATTACCGAACAAGGTTATAGGTTCATACTAGGCTATCTGCCCTAGGGCATTTAAAAGCCTAGCCAGAGTGTGTGTGGCTTTCACCACCCCTTAGGATGAGAATACTATACCCATTAGTTTGCTGTGCCTCTGTCCAGCAGTGATACAGAGATGATTCCGGGGGTAAACCTACAATCTCCCATCCCATGTTGGGACATTTACGTTTCCTTCCCCTCTATCTATGAGGAAAGGGGTGTTAAACACTGGGGTTAATTTGTAGTTACTCATCCATTCATCCAAATAAAATTTGAATAGAGTAAAAGAAGTACTTTGTTTTATGTGGAGTGATATTTTGTTCCCCAGCAGTGGTGTTGTCTGTGATGCAAACCTCTTCCTCCAACATGTTCCATTTATTTTGCAAAAGAGGAGGAAGGTCCTCTGAGCAGGTGTTTGGCACCATTTGACTTGCAAATGTCTAATGTATCTGACGGAATAGGGTCTGTTGAAACTTTGTACATAAGGCAGAAGTTGTCCCTTAGTAGCCAGTATTATACTTGGAGGAGGCACACGGCTTTGAGACTGTCTGCAGAGTTTTTACAATTTAGGCCCTTGATTTTTTTTTTTTTTTTTTTTTTTTAATTTTAGTGAGAGTGGTGTGGCCATTCCATTTGTGACAGGTATTTGGACCAGTACATACCGAAAGGGTCATTATACCTGATCAACCTAATGAATGTCTGTTACAGTGGAATGATTATACCCTGCATCTGCATACGGTACCTTTTAGATGTAAGCTGATAGAAGAAAAATGACTTCCTTTCCACAGTAGATATGTGGCGATTAAAAGACAGTTTAGTGTCAATGTAAGTTCGTTGATCCCTAACTAAAGGACCAATTTTCAGAGGTGTGTTATCAGTGCGATTGTATCCTTCAGCAAGCATGACTTCCCTTGTAACTACTATACACTTGTCATTTAATTTTAATTTGTGGGTTTTGACACCAGCTGTTTGTTCAGGACAGGCCTCCTTGGAGGATCTTTTGTGTCCTCTGTGAATTTATGATATCACCAGTCTGCAAACTGGGTCAGCCACAAAACCTTTAACATTCACATACTTACCCTTTCTAAGAAAAATGTTCTTAAACTGTGTCATACTGAAACATCCCAGCCAGCCTGGAACTCAGTGGAAAATAGCAAATAAAGGACAAAGTAAAGGGATTATCTTTTTATCAACAATATTCTGCTTTTTTTTTTTTTGGTGTTTTTTACTTTCTTCTTTTTTATTTTTGTTTAAACATTTTTATTAAATTGTCACTATAGGCACACGTTAAGAAAAAAAAAACTATATTAACGTTTATTTCAATTTGCACACTACATATGTTGTATTTATAACAACTGTCTTTCAGACAAACCTTAGAATTTCTGCCTCCCCTTAACCCTCACTCTTCTACTTCCTGAACATTATTTTGCATGTACTGCTCCTACAAATTCAATTTATTTCCATGTAATTTGCTCCTTCCCTTTTCTAAAGATCCTTCTTCCATTTCTTTTAATCTCTTTTATAATATTCAATATTTTGAATACAGTTGGTTTAGGTTTTGATTTCCATTTTCTAGTAATTGCTTTTTTGGCATCCAACAGAATTAAATTTAGTAAGCCCTTACTCTGTCTAGGCGATTCACATAGTCTGTCCCAGCTCAAAAGAATAATTTTATTCCCCAGTATTTCTGACAGAATACTCTGTAGGCAATTTTTAATATCTGTAAACCTGTTACACACCCAGAAATACGTCCACAGTTACCTAGTTTGTTTTTTTTTTTTTCTGTTACACCTCCAACATTTGCTGTCTACATGAGAAAAAAAAAATCTTTGAAGTATGCCTGGAGTATAAAAATATCTGTGCAAACACTTTCAAGGAAAAATCCTAAGCCTTCTTGACTTCGCATACTTGGGAGCCATATATGTGTCCCTACATCTTTCTCTTATAAATTGCTTTTTCAGTATCTCTCTTCACAGTCTTTTTTAACCTCCTGTTAGTCTTACAGTGATTATGCAGTGTTTATACATCCTACTAATTATCCCCCTTTTAAGAGCTAGGTTTGGAGCAGATGCTTGTTATGCCTTTTCAGTTAACAAATCCTGCTGTGGTATACTAGTCCAACTGGTTATTTATGCTGTCATAAAATTAATACATTCTGTTTTTTCCAGTTACTCTGATACAGCAGAAAATCTCAGTTTTTTTTCTCTGCTTACTTTGTGTTCTAACTCTACTATTTTTTGAAACAGCTCTTCTTGAGAAGCCTAATGCTCTGCAAGCCATCTGTTCATTTCAGCTTGTGATTTTTTTGCAGTTTTGTCAGTTCATCCGACTAGCTAGTTAAAGCTTCTTTTTTTTTTCCAGCCTTATTGAGTTGATACATTCTTTCAGTGTTCCAGTTACTTTCATCTTTGAGTACATTGGATTTATTCTTTGTCTAAATTACTGGAAGCCAACCCTTGAACTGCATTTTGCTGAATAGCTGCAGGATTCTTCCCAGCCAGTGTTTTCTCTTGACTTTTTTTTGGACTAATTTCTTTCAGGTTTTCAAAATTTTTTATTTGCTGGCATCCAAGCAGTGTACTTACTAACCAGTAACCAAATGTTACCCAGATTGACAAATTCACAGTCTTTATTTTTTCAATTTCGGTTTTCACACCGGGAGAGTTTAAATTAAGCAGTTGATCAGTGTGCAGCCATCTTGGAAGTTAATTATTGAAAGATTTTTGAGGTATGTGCACTTGGCTTGTGAACTGTCTAATAAAACATTATCTGTGAAGATAAACTCAACATGGGTTCTGACCTTTCCATAGCACCTATATGGCAGTTTTATAAAACTTGTGGATTGTATTTCTACGAGCACAGACAGTGGGCTTTTATGTGTTAAATTTGTTCGGCTTCTCCAAAGCCTCAACCTTTACTAGCAAGGTTACAAAGTCTAGGTTGCCTGGGTAAAGTGCTACATTGGTTCCCTAATTATCTTGAAGACCGGGGTCATAGCTGTGCAATAGTTAACTAAGTTGTCGCACGTCCTTGCTTCAGATGTCTGAGTCCCTCAGGGATCCATCTTGAGACACTTACTTGAATGTACTTTACGTAACAAAGTTCAAGTGGCAACCTGCTAATCCAATACTTAGATGACTGTGCTTTCCTTTATTCTTCTAGCAATTGTGAGATTGGTTTTGGAGGTGCATTTTGGATTTAACACTGTAAACAGCGGGATCTCTCGTAACAGAATAATCCTGAACAAAAAACAAAGTTAATTGTTTTCCACAGAAACTGCCTGTGATGACCGTGCCCTGGCCCAGCAATCAAGGGGCCTCAATCCTCCCCACTAACACCAGGAAGGTCGTCTCATAGAAGAGAAAAGGATAACACACAGTAAAGTACAATTTCCCTTAAGTGCACACAGAGATCACAGTCAGTCTGGGGCTGTTTGCTCCCTTGCTCACCAGGTCCCCAATAAGACTCCCCACTGGCACAGCTATAGAGTCCAGGTCTCAGCCTAGCTGGGCAAGCTAAAACCTCCAGTACCCTCTCTGTCCAACCAGTGCTTCGTGTCCCTGCCAAGTAGCTGACACAACACACACACACACTTTGAGATGAGTATTTATACAACTTCACAGGCACTCCTGGGAAAGGCTGACACAGATTTTCCAGCTGTGCCCCTTTACTCAGACCATACGGTAGTAATCCCTGCCACCACCCGGCTAGTAATATCGGCTACTAAAAGGCTGTCCAATGATTACTGTGCAATATTAATAATCCAATGGTAGTATGACTAACAGTCAAGGCTTACTTTAGAGTGGCATATTACAATAACCTATATAAATATGCAATGTACTCTAGAGCTTATCTCTACAAAAACCAGCCACAGGTAGAAGGTTTTAAAAATATTTAATAAATAATTAAAACACAAGACACAACTCCTACACCACAGAGATATCTAAGAGTTCAGAGATCACACAGAAACTTATAATACAGTAGGACAAGTTTGATTTCAAAGAAAAATACCTAATTAATCTTTACTAGCTTTAACTATTCCTACAAGAAATCACAGTGCTAAAAACTTACATGTGAGCTTAAGGCAGAGTGCTGATAAGTTGGATATCCAAGATCAAAATGCTGTCAAGTCTCTTGTGAGAAAATAGTATTTAAACATTACTAACAAACATGTCTCTAAGGCCCTCTCAGATTACATCATTTTTGACATTTAGTTTTTCCCAGTATTCATATTACATCATCTTAACACCTGGTCTGAGTTCTCAGGCCACAAACTGCATTATTTAGCAATCTAACACCTGCACAGAAACTTACAACAATAGAAGACATTTCACGTGTATATTCTAACAGAACCTAGAGCACTAAAGCGCATTCCACATCTAAATTCTGGTCATAAACTTTAGCCTTAAAACAATGGTCATGAAACCTTCATCCAGCTGCACTGGAGCTGAATTCTAACATGAAAGGGTCACAACATGCTTCACTGGGCCAGTAGAGTGCAGTGTTTTCACATATTTTGCAGTTCCACATTTCACAGTATTCCTTACACTCAAGAAACATGCCTGTATTTTACATTTATTATCAAGAAAACATGCCTGTATTTTACATTTATTTACAAATGCCAGAATTGTATATCAAATTCTGTTTGACTAGGCTGGCAGCCTTCGCCCATCTCACCCCTATCGTCACACTTCCATAAACCTATTTCCCACGGTCTTCCACCTACTGTTTAGGATCCAGCAGAACTTTTAGAGAGGTCATTCCACATTAGAAGTACCTGGCTTCACTCTGGGCTATAAATTAAATTAATCTTTAAATAACGCATTAACAGCATCATAAAAAGAGTTCATTTGAAGCTGGGCACCTTGTACAGAGTGCATCACTAACTAACTCTTACCAGACAGCAAGAGAGGGAAAAGCAGATTAATTCACTCCTTTTACCCAAGGTCCTATATGTAGCAATATTAATTACTGGCACACCATTGAAATACTATCCAACACTTTAATAAGAAAGCCAGATTTGATGTTGGCTTGAAAAGAATCACCATTGCGGTTTCCTAAGAAAAGTGAACGTTCTGTTCCTTGAAAGCAAAATCACTTGCTTACAAGTGACCCTTTTTTTCACAAACTCTTCCATTAACAACTGCGATCAGTTGTAAACAACGTAGTTTCTTGGAATTATGCTACTGTGCAACTCCTTCCTCTAACTTAAACTAGTTGAAGGTGAACGAAACATAACACCATTGGCAGTGATAACACCCAAGATCCATCTGCTAGGCATGTATTCCCTAAGAGTTTATTTCTTGAAGCAGGTTTAGGGTAGAGAACAAAGTAACTGTTCTACAACTGATTATTGTTGAGTCGTAATTCTAGTATTGAACTTGAGTGGTAATTGTTCACTGGGAAGGGTAGAGTGTACAGTGGATATAAAAAGTGCACACACCCCTGTTAAAATGTCAGGTTTTTGTGATATAAAAAAAATGAGACCACAATAAATAATTTCAAAACTTTTCCCACCTTTAATGTGACCTAAAACCTGTACAATTCAATTGAAAAACAATTTTGTTAGGTGAAAAAATATAAAAAATAAAAAACGTACGATAAGCTGGTTGCATAAGTGTGCACACCCTTGAACTAATACTTTGTTGAAGCACCTTCTGATTTAATTACAACATGCAGTCTTCTTGGGTACACACCCACCATCAATTAAAGAGATTCTGATTAATCCCACATAAAGTACATCTCTCCTAGTAGGGTTTTCCTGACATTTACTCAGTTGCGTGCTACAGCAAAAGTCATGGTTCACAGAGAGCTTACAGAGCATCAAAGGGATCTCATTGTTGAAAGGTATCATTCAGGAAAAGGGTACAAAAGAATTTCTACAGCATTGGATATACCATGGAACACAGTGAAGACCGTCATCAAAAAGTGGTGAAAATATGGGACAACAGTGAAGTTGCAAAGAACTGGACATCCCTCCAAAATTGATGAAAAGACCAGACGAAAACTGGTCAGGGAGGCTGCCAAGAGACCTACAACAACACTGAAGGAGCTGCAGGAATTTCTGAGAAGTACTGGTGGTGTACTACATGTGACAATCTCCCATATTCTCCATATGTCTGGGCTATGGGGTAGGGTTGCAAGACGGAAGCCTTTTCATACACAGGAAAAATATCTAGGCCCAGCTAAAATTTGCAAAAGAATACAGTCTCCCAAAAGCATGTGGGCAAATGTGTTATGGTCTGATGAGACCAAGGTTGAATTTTTTGGCCAAAATTCCAAAAGGTACGTTTGACGAAAAAACAACACTTCTCATCACCAAAAGAACATCATCCCCACTGTGAAACATGGCGGTGGCAGTATCATGCTTTGGGGTTGCTTTTCTTCAGCTGGAACTAGGGCTTTAGTGAAGGTGGAGGGAATTATGAACAGTTCCAAATACCAGTCACTTTTGGTCCAAAACCTTCAGGCATCTGCTAGAAAGCTGAAGAAGAAGAGGAATTTCACCTTTCAACGCGACAGTGTCCCCAAGCATACATCCAAATCAACAAAAGAATGGCTTCAACAGAAGAACATTTAAGTTTTGGAATGGCCCAGCCAGAGCCCAGACCTAAATCCAATAGAAAATCTGTGGGGTGACCTGAAGAGGGCTGTGCACAAGAGATGCCCTTGCAATCTGACAGATTTGGAGAGCTTTTGCAATGAAGAGTGGGCAAATATTGCCAAGTCAAGATGTGCCATGCTGATAGACTCCTACCCAAGAAGACTGAATGCTGTAATTAAATCAAAAGGTGCTTCAACAAAGTATTAGTTTAAGGGTGTGCACACTTACGCAACCAGCTTATTGTACGTTTTTTATTTTTTATATCTTTTCCTCTAACAGATTTGTTTGTTTTTCAATTGAATTGTACAGTTTATAGGTCACATTAAAGGAGGGAAAAGTTTTGAAATGATTTATTGTGGTCTCATTTTTATGTCACAAAAAAAATGGCATTTTAACAGGGATGTGTACACTTTATGTCCACTGTATGTCCTTATTTTTTTCCCAACTACTTAAGTTGTGTGACAGCTATATTCTTCTGCTGTTTTTTTTTTTTTTAATATGACTTTTTTACGCGGCATGGGTTCATATACAGTGGTGAAAAGGGAAGCAAACCATAACATTAAAAAAAATTTTTTTCATGGCAGTAGTTTACATGCGTTTTCTTTTTTAAAAATGTTCACACTCCCCAACAGTACATAAATTGCTCAAGTCCTACCTTCCCTTAAATTTTACTGTGCCTCCTGCACGTTATTCTGCATTTATTCTTCCCACTAATTCCGTTTATTTCTAAGTAATTTGCTCCTTCCCTTTCCTAAAGATCACAGCTCCTTTTATTTTATCCTCTTTACAATATTGAATACTTTAGTTACAGTTGGTTTAGATTTTGATTGTGATTTTCTAGTAAATGCTTTTTTTTTTTGTATTCAGTAGCATTAAACTAAACCCTTACTATGTCTGGGTAATTAAATACTGTATCTCAGCTCAAAAGAATAATTTCCAGGTTACTTGTTTTCTACACCCAACATTTCTGACCACATAATCTGTAAAGAATGTTTAAAATCTGCCAACTCATTGTATTCCCAAAAAAAAAAAAACATGTTCCCAGTTACCTCTGGCATTTGGTATCTACCGGAGGAAAAAATTCTTTGAAGACTGCTTGGGGTATGAAAATACCTATTCATACACTTCATGCAAAAATTCCAAACCTCTTGGAGCTTGTGGTGTATTTGGGAGCCATACAACTGTACTGTTTCATTCTATTCAGATTTCCACAATTTGACATAAGAAAGAAAGAAAAGTGTTTTTATATATTCAGTGTGTGTATACTTTAGGCATAATTGAAGCCTGCATGTTTGCCCGCATAATCAAAAAAAAAAAAAAAAAAAACTGACTGTAGGCAAATAAGCATTGCACACTGGAACTAGATTATTGTTGTCCGCTGTGGCGACCCCTAACAGGGAAAAAGCTGAAAGAAGAAGACTATTTTTAAATAATGGCAGTGTATTTCAGTACTGATTTTTTACTTTTTGGTTGTGTCTTGTCATCTTGAGTGGCTGTGGATGACTTTTGATATGTATTGCACATGCTTAGGAAATGTGTTTATAGATAAGTACTAGGCAGTTAGTCTGCAGCCCATTTTAACCATAACCAAAAAAAAATGTTTTCAAAATTTCCTTCTAGCCTCAAGTTGGGTAAAACAAGATAGACTGGCAGAGAATTTGAGATGGCCCATCCAGTTATCTAGGTTTTCCTTGAAGGTGGCAAGGGTGCTACTGTGCTTGACATGTAGTGGAAGTTTGTTCCACAGGTGAGGGCTACATCAGGATGTGACTGTATCAAGACACTGTGTCTTATTTATCTGTTGATGGTTTATTTACTTTAACCAAAATATTTGATCAACCATTAGTTCTGCAAAGAAATGGGAGATCAAATAGAGTTGGATCTTCCATGGTATGAAAGGCTAGACATAGATCTCCACTGAGGAGTCTCTAAGAGACTGAGTACAGAGGAAGGGCTGCCATTCTCTACTGATAACTAAGATTTTTGAGGCCACTTATCTTTTTAGTTTTGAATCTCTGAAGTCTGTCATGCTGTGTGATATGTTTAGATAGGTTCTTGCCAAAAGATGATTTATATGCAGTAATGGGTCTGATGAGAAAGAGTAAAGGGGAAATAAGATAACTTTGAATCTAGTGAAGATGCCTTTGGAAATTAGATGGGCCAGATAAAAGGCTTTCTGAACTACTGTGGAGATGCAGTGGTGAAATAAGGGATCTGGGTACTTTTACTGATTTAATTACTTATAACAGTGGCTGATTTTAGTGGTGCCTCCTCTGTACGATAAGTGAAACTGTTTTTTTTTACCAAAATTAAATATGCTACTTTTTTGTTAACACAGTCCAAGCCGTGTTGGAGCATTTGTGAGTCAGTTGAAGATTGAATAACACTAACTTTAGAGTGATCTATAAACTTAGTTAACCATAGGACAGAAGTGCTGGCCTGAAAGGCTGAGAAAGTATATCCCACAACTGAGCCCCGTGGTGCATCACTGGTAACTTTTTTGCTTTCGGAGGTATTACCCCTAAGCTTGCAATAGTACAGTGCCCTAAGTATGCTACCATGTTTTATTTTGAAGGATGCTATGATGCCCCACGCTGGGCCATTAATCAAGGAGCCTGAATCCTCACCACTGACACTGGAGAGGGACGTGCACTTGGAATACAAATAGATAAACTCAGTATTTCCAGATGCAGACCTCCCTGCATTGAGCACTGTTTCCCTTAAGAACACACAGGGCGCACACACAGCCTGGGGTCTTGGTGTCTGTATCTGCCTCTCCCCAGGTCCCCAATAAGGTTCCCCACTGGCACTGTGAAACATAGCTTCAACTAGGAATGTTAAAATGGTTAAAATATGCTGTTTTTTCTTATAAAGAAGATCCTTTAATGAATTAATATGATTAATTTTAAAATTCCTAGCACTGAATGTGTGACAGACTCTTTCAATGTGGAACTTTGAGGAACTTCGAGGAACATGAACTTTTTAAGACCCCAAATGAGGTACTTTCCCCATAATGAGGTACACTTGAAAGGTATGCTGTGAAACCGGTGCTTCGTTTCCCTGCCCCAAGTAGCTGACACACACACACTCTCTGAGATTTAATTTTCACACACGTGCACACACCTGGGAAAGGCTGGCACAGATGACCTGCTCTACCAACTTTGCCCAGACTATAAGGTAGATTTACCGCCACCAGTCAGTTACTATAAGGCCCTTAAAAGGGTATCCAGTTATGCTGAGTGAAGTTAATATTAATGCATATGGTAGTGTTGACCAAACAGCAAGGCTTTCAGGAGTGGCTAGAGTTCTCACCAAATAAATAAGTACAAATACTGTCAAAGCTTAATTTTTATTTCTAAAAAGGACCAGCCACAATGGCAACTTTAAAATATTTATTAATAAACAATGAAAGAGCAAGAAAATGCTAACTATATATTTACAGTAAACCAGAGTTGAAATTACAGAAAATATTAAAAATAACATTTTCTTTATTTGTATGAGTCTGTCCATCAGTCTCTAAACTAAGCTTCACTATATTCCTGATTGAATCTAGGAGAATTACTATTCCCTAATAACTTGATAGAGCAAGGCACAATGAAATATGTTAGTCTTTCTAGTCAGGTTCCCCAAAACAGAATACTCAATAGTCAGTGATTACTTCCTGTAAAATATAGTATCCAAGATAGCTTGCAGAATGACCTCATCTGGCCACCTGAGTCTAGGTTCTCACAGTATTCCCCTTAGAAGCTGAAACAGGAATTTAGCAATGATGGCTACAATACAAATACAAATATAAATGTTTATGGCAGTGTCTGGGTCTTCCCCTCTTTTTTTATTGAGCTAATGAGAAAGGCTTCTTCCAGACCCACCATCTCTGGTTCCATTTAGCACTGTGGAGTGCCGTTTTCGTGGTTTAACAGCTCATTTACATTTCCCTTATTTTCTTAAAGTAAGCTAGCTGGTTAACCTCTGCTGTCCAAGTATCCTCTATTAAAACCTGTACATTTATTTGTTATAATACATGTACATTTCTTTTCATTCCAGCAGGGTGCACTGTTGATACATTTTAACTCAAGCAACGCTCACAAATATATTTTCAGCACAAGCATCTGTACAAATCACTTTGATATACAAATGACATAATTATTTACAAACTTCCAGCTAGTTGTGCTGGCACAAGTCATACATCCACTGCCCTACTTCTCCTGGCGTGGCTGGCAGTACCTCCTATCGTTACAGATATATCTTCATATGTACCCATCACAGTACTGTACAACAGCATGGCACAATAGTTGACAGCACATGGCATAGACAAGGTCATTGTGACAGTGAGACAGTATGACCCAAAAGTGTTCGTAAGTTACAAAATCAAGGACGTGTCATGTTGAACAGCAGCTGTTGGTACACAAATGGGTGTAGTACAGATACATGAAAATAAACACACTTGACTTCACTGTGTTATGTGATAAGAATGGGAACAGTGTAACATGTGATTTGCTGTCATCATTCATAAGTATAGGCCACAGCAACACAGGTAGAACAGTTGTGTCCCACTCCTATTATAATAACTACAACAGTCATATGTCACATACAGGGCCAAAGTGTGTTGGACATGTTATGTTGCTGTGCATGCATAGTAGTACATACATGCACAGACTGAAGGAGTAGCACCCCTACTCATATGGAGCAGTGTATGCAGTAATGACAGCATCTGATGATTATGTAAATAATTATGCTAATGCATGTGTCATTTGGTAATGTGCGTCATACTGCATCTGCAAGATAGAGCCACATAGGACCTGTTATAAGCAGTGCATATTATGAAGTGTGACAGAAAAGCATGACAGCAATATGGGTTGACTGAAAGGTGTGCCTAGGCCATACAGATTTGACCATGGAAAATATACTGACAGGATTACAAAAGTGGATTACACATACAGTACTTGCAATCCTGATGGACCCCTTTGATGGGGTCAAACCACAAAAGATCTCTCTAGCAGTCTCCAGGAAGAAGTCATGTATGGCCCATGCCATGACCTGAAAGAAGTTGCCCATCATAGCCCTCATCTTTGTCGGGAAGATGCTGTCATTATGTGCTGGAACTGGTCTTGAAAATTGTCTCTCTGGTGTGGTAGTGGATGCCTTCTCTGCTGAACTGCAGGAGCAATGGCATGTCCAGGTCCCAGTCTATTATTGTAGTCATTATCCTGGTCATTGGAGTCAGACTCTGCTGGCAGTGGTCTTGCTCGCTGTTGTCCAGTTGGTGTTCTGGCACGGGTCCTGGGCTCTGTCAAATTTGAACATGGGAACAACGCATTTTCCAGTTCTAATAGGTATTCACCTAAAATTGATGAATAAATAATGCATACAAAAGTTACAAAATCTTGATGTTGTAACTGTTAAGTATGTGATGTTACTGTCTGACTTTATCCTGGTATAACACCTTGTGTAGTGTCAGGCATACATCTAGTCCGTGATAAATTACAACATGGTATTGTAGTGTTTATCACAGTGATATAGAATGAGACTGAAATAAAACCTAAGCAGTGATGAGGCTTACACAGAAATGCATATACCAGTTAAAATACATTTCCATCAAGTATGTATATAGGCAGACATCTTATACGTGGTGTGACAGGTGTGTTTACAAAACACGATAGTAGTCGTATATGTATAGTGTAACAAACTACAGATTCAACTATGCACAAAAAATGGTGCTGAAGCATAATGGTCATGTAAAGGAAGTCAATCTCTCAATGCTGATATATATATATCTATATATATATATATATATATATATATATATATATGTGTGTGTGTGGCTGTAATGCACGTGGCAGGTCATCCTATATTGCCGCATCTGTCTACTTCTTTACACTATGTATTGACGTGTCACATGTTACAGTCAGCCTTAAAGGAAGATATCTGAAACAATATATCATTGTAATGACATATGTGAACCAACATTACAATAAAGATGTATTATATGATACGCAAGTAACAACATCTAAACTTATGAAACAGGATATGTATAATTTTTGCCCAATGTACATCACACCATGATACATTTGTTATGATAATGTAACTGTCAACAGATCTGGACCATAAGGTTTATTTGTATGTTTTATAACAAAAGACACACAGGTATAGTGTAATGTCATGATTCTGCAACATTCTTAATGTCACGGTAGTCCTGTATTAATGATATAACTAGAAGGACATGAATGGGCCATTGTGCCCATATGTTTCATTACGTTACCCCGATACATTGCATGGCATACATATTCATTGCATCAGACATGTCTATTTGTGCACTTATTGAAGTTTCAGGCTTTATTTTGAATGCAAAGCACACATGTGCATACCTCACAGACATACATGTCATTAATTTGCAAGACAGGTGTTGCTTGCCTCTTTAGCATGCAACACTGGCACAAGGGCCAGTTCAGGAAAAAAAAATATTGCAGTGCAAGTTAACACTGACAGCAGAGCATTGTGAATGTTGTTCCTCTTGCAAACTTGTTGTTACATAGGCCTTACAACAATATTAGTCACAGACTCTGAGAGCAAATCCTTACCAATATGGCCCCTATTCTTTACTAAATGTGTACCTCAGGCATTTATGTTGAGGTGTTACTGTAATATTTCAGTTTCCACTATAACTCATTATTGTGTGCAACGATTGTGCAATGTGTACATACCATGCTTAAAATATGCATATAAAATATATATTGTAAGTTTAGCAGTCCATGGTGGAGCTAAAATGGATATGCAAATGAGATTAGCAATACAACATGGTTAATGCGTGACATCACAACAGTATATAATCGGAATGGAAGTTGAAAGCTGAAGAAAAATTGCACATTTGTTACAAGCATAGTGATGGCATGCAATACCTAGATTTTAAATGTATGACATACATGCATAATTGTCCAACATGTATGTCGCTGTCACAACCTTTTTTTTTTTTTAATGCTTACATATGTACTTACTTACATGGTGAAAACAATGTAATGATGATCACTAAGAGAACTTCCAAGATGGCTGCACACTTAACAACCATTTAATTTCAGCTCTCCAAGTGTGAAAAAAGAAACTGAGAAATATGTAATTCTACCAGCTTCAGTAAAATTCGGTTTCTGGCAAGTAAGTACGCTGCCCGGATGCCAGCAGATAAGAAATTTAGAGAACCTGGAAGAAAATCAACTAGAAAAGGAGAAGTGAAAACACTGACTGGGAAGAATCCTGCAACTGTTCTACAAAATGCAGTTCAAGCTCCAACTGTGGTACAAGAGATGGCTTCCAGTAATTTAGAGGGAAAATAAATCAAATGTACTCAGCGGATTAAAATAAATGAAACCTTGAAGGAGTATATTGACTCAAATAAAAGGCAGGAAAAGCTTTAACTAGCTATTCAGTTGAGCTGATAAAACTGAAAATCAGAGGGTGGAATGAAGAAAAGGTTGGGCTGAGTATGATACTTCTCAAGAAGAGCCGTTTCAAAAAAAAAAAAAAGGTAGAGTTAGATAACAGAGCATGTAGAGAACTTTGAGATTTTCTGCTGTATCAGAGAAACTGGAAGGAACAAACTGTATTAATTTTATGAAAGCACAAATAAGCAACTAGACTGGTGTTTCACAGCAGGATTTGTTAATTAAAAGGGCACATTGAGTGTATGCTCCAAACATGGCCATGAGAAAGCAGCTAAAGACCTGAAATAGTAAAGATGCAATCCTACCAGCAGAAGGAGTTGATTCTGACAAAACTGTGGCAGAAGGACAAAGTATTAAAATTGGAGACAGTAGAGTGTGTGTTGAAAATGATTGTGTACACCAGGCAGAAGAGAATCAAATTTATCCCAGCAATCGGAGAATTCTTCAGAATATTTTCCCTGGAGGATCAAAGACATTTTTTGATGCAGAACAAGCTAAGGGGGAAATTAAAAAAAAGTTTATTTATCAAAAAGTGAGCAATCAAACAGAAGGGAGTTCTTCTTTTTCTTTTGACAAAAGAGAGTTTGCCAGTAAAACATTTTCTAGTGTTCCAAATGAAAATGCTTGAGAGAGAGAGAAAAAAAGCACAAGAGTTGACTAGACGAATCAAGTGTACTTTGTACTTAATCCAGAGTCTGGTTTTGGGAGATGGAGATGAACAGCAAGAAGACCCGCAAGCAGTACTGAAATTTAATGAATGAATGGGAGATTATAAAATATAAATCACATTTTAGGAAATGTGAGTTTGCAAGAAAAAGTGGCTCAGAAAGACTGGACTTTTGTTGACTTAATTTGTGGGTGTACTGTAAGCATATACCTTCACTTTGTTATTAATGTTTAGAGTGACACTAAAATGGTAACTAAATAAAATAATTTTTGTTGTTAATATTTGTAATATTTGTATAAAACAGTTAATGATAAACTGTATGTGATGTAGTAAAGCAGGTTTGTGTAGTATAAATATAAAGGGGCAAGTCTTTTCAGTGATTGTTGTATATGATAAAGATATTAAAGTTACGTGTATTTTTTTTTTAAGTTTTAAGAAACGCAGGTATTACTTTTGTCCAGCATTTCGTCCAGTTTTTTTTTTTTTAACCTTGCAAGTTTTAAGTTAATATGCTATAGTCTTGGGCTGTTGGTGTGAGAGATGGGGAGTAAAAGTGCATTGATAATATATGTGCAGCTGAAATGTTTTTATTTTTGCATAGGTGAATGGCTGGATTATTGTCCTTATCTTGAGCTAAAAACAAGTATTTTTTGTAAATAGGCTTAAAAAATAAGGCAGAATGATGACTACCATGAGCAATACTATGTGTCTTGCATGTGCAATGAGATTAGCTTGTTTGTTTTTTCCTTTAGCAAATGTTCAGTAGGTTTCAAGACGTCTGCAGATGAAGGTGGTTGTACATTTTGTTCTTATGTCTCTATGGAGACGTGATGTCTGAAGGTGCAAGCAATTAATTGAGAGTTCTGAGCATTGTTTGCTGAGGGAAATGTGAAATGTAAATTCAGTAAAAAATAAAGTTTGAAATTATTGGAATTGAATAAGAGATGGCAGCTTCCCCAGCAACCTTAATACTTCAGTGCGTTTAACAGAATGATGTATAATTTAGTTAAGACATCCAGTGTTCTTTTCTTAAGGCTTAGTTATTTTTTTCTGAAAGCATGCAAGCTGTTTTTCACCTCTGGGAGGGGAGTAGAGATAAGAAAAGAAAATTCAGTAGTCAACTGGCTGTAACATGTGATTTAGCATGAGTAACCTTAATTATAGGTTAGGTAATGCCTGTGAGTGCAGCTGTCATTTTCGGGCAGTTGTTCCCATCAGGAGAGTTAACCATAATTTTTTAAAGAGAAGAGTAAAACCACAGCAGAGAGGTGTGCCCAACAGTACTTCAAACCAAAAAGACAAATGCACATTTGAGTCCGATACCAATGAAACGACCACACAATAAAGCCCAAGGGGTGCTTTCTTTATTCAGCTTCCTTAAAGCAACAGAATAAATACAGCATTTTCGTCTTAATTTAGTAGGGGGAGGGGTATTTAAAGAGGATTGCTCACTTTCTTTTACCTATCTGATGAAGTCTTTGGGATTAAGACGAAAACGCTGTATTTATTTTGTTGCGTTAAGGAAGTTGAATAAAGAGAGCACCCCTCGGGCTTTATTGTGTGGCTGTTTTATTGGTAACGGACTCGTGTGCATTTGTATAATTTGTTAAAGATTTACATAGTTTTGTGTGTTCATCCTATGTTAGTAAGTTATGAGGAGTTCTGAAAATGTATTTTGGTTTTTGTTTGAGGGTTTTTCAGTAAAACAAAGTCTTAAAATGTGACTGGTTCAAATGGAGATGACAAGGAATAGCTGTATAAAAGATCAGCCTGCCACACAGTGTGTGCATGTAACACAAACGTTGGAAATGCACATTAAAAATCTTTTCTGTTTAATAAGTAGTAGTAATAAATTCTTATCATAATGGATACTTTCTCTCTAAGTATATATCTGTTTATATCTACATATCTATATGGATATGTATATTTGGACTGCAAATGGCCTTTATAGGTATAGACAAAAAATTAGAGGAGTATCGAATTGTATTAATAAGTACCGAGTGCAGATAGCAGTGCTGCAGGAGACGCATTTGTTAAGAAATAAGTTTGTGAATTTGATAAAAGGATTTCAGGAAGGATATTCTGTAGAATATCTAGGGAAAATTTAATGTAATTTATACTAATTGCCAGAGGAGTTCCAGTAGTGATAGAAGAGAGGAAGAAAATATGAGGCTAGATTTGTGGTAGTAAAGGGCTACTGGTAAGGAAGGAGGATTATACTGGTATGTATTTATATTCCACCTAAAACTGCTGTTAAGGAGCTTAAGAAAAATTTTGGTAAACCGCTTTCAGCAGGGAATGTTGCTTACTGCTGCAAATCAAATTCCAGTCTTCAGCTATGACTATGTATTTGGGGGAACCAAAAGGGAAAATATAACAAAACAGGGTATGTTTCTGAAGAAATTTATGAAAGAATTGACTTGAGTGTGTTCACTTTGATTTGTGAAAGCTTGTGGTTGATCTTGTGAAAGGTTATGAGGGTAACCTCACAGCATTGGCTGGACTGCTTTCATCCACCTTTCTTGAGGAGAGACTGCCTGTCTGCAACTTATATAATTTGTCTCTTAGTTCATTAGAAGTGTGCCCAGTAACAGATTTTTAGTAGTATATTGGTTTAGTTGGTGGCAGTATGTGCTGTGAATGCATGAAAGGGATGCTATCATTGTAGGGGGGTCAGTAATCCCTCCTGTATTTATATTACTGCATGTGTAGATTGTTTGCATACGTAATACAGAGGATTGTGAGCTGTACAATGTAGAGGATTATGGGCTAGTCTCTGGTCATAAACAACTTGCATTTGAGGCATGGATGTCAAAATTCATCTCTCGAGTTTTGATCTCGAGGTGAATTTCTTGACATCGGGTCTCGAACACATAAAAGGTTATGATAGGAGACCCAATCATAATTTGTAGTGCATGGAGCTTTGTTCCATACACTACTAGTTACAAGGGATGAGGAGTGACAAGTGTTCCGGCTTTTCAAAATCATAAAGCACTTGATGAACAATGTCAGTGTAACAAGTTGTCATATGTTATTGAGGGACAGATTAGTAGTACAGATTGGAATCTTTTAATTCTGCCCTTCAGTTGTTAGGAATGGGTCATGTTCTATAGAGTCACTTAACTGCTGTCTCTCTTGTGGTATCTGAGAGTAATCACTGCTGTCTACTTACTAAACGTGTACATAGCTGAATGTATGTATGTATATATTCAGAGAAATTGCTTTTGTCTTGTCCTTTTGGCAGAAAATAGAAGTTATGTCCTTACCATAACGTTCCATGTGGAGTGTTCATCTCGCCTTTGTTCTTACACATGGGTTCGGAGCCGATCCTCGGCTCCGTGTTGGCCGCTTGCAAGCTCTGCATCGAGAAGAAACTCGAGATCACCTAATACCCACAATCCCCCTCTGCCTTTACCTCAGATCTAGTTTGCAAGCAAACCAGCAGCCAGAGAGAGCACACTCATGCCAAAATTTACATAATCAAGAAATCATCTATATACATATATATATATATATATATATATATATATATATATATATATATATATATATACACATGTACATCATACAAATACAACCACTGCAAATGCAGAAGGAGAATACTCCAGACCAGGCACGAAATTGAACGTTCTTCCTGAGGGTGGGAATGTAAGAACAAAGGCGAGATGAACACTCCACATGGAACGTTATGGTAAGGACATAACTTCTATATGTGAGAGTGTTCAATCTCGCCGTTTGTTCTTACACATGGGTAGCGTCCCTAGCTCCATGTTCCTGAGGAACTCACGGGAGAACGTTCTTGAGCACAGTGGAACCAAAGGTTGCCCTATCCCTAGAAACCCTGTCCACTTTGTAATGAGAGATGAATGTATGCGGTTTAGCCCAAGTAGCAGCTGCACAAATCGTGTCTAATGGTAGGCGAGCTGCGTGAGCCAAGGATGTAGACACTGATCTTGTAGAATGTCCTTTAGGTTTGACAGATAAGGTTTGATTTGAAGAATCATAAACGTATATAATACAATCAGTTAGCCATTTGGAAAGAGTTCGTTTAGTAACCGCTACACCTTTCCTGCTGTCAGCAAAGGCTACAAAGAGTTGATCGGATTTCCTGTGATCCTTTGTTCTATCCAAATAAAACCTGAGTTGTCTATGGACATCCAATTTGTGTAACATATACTCTAACTTATTAGTGTGATTTTTGAAAAAGGTGGGTAATTCAATGGACTGATTAATGTTATTGGTAGAGCAAACTTTGGGGAGAAAGGATGGATTAGTGCGAAGAGATACTCTGTCAGAGTGGAAGATCAAATAAGGGTGTTTAATAGAAAGAGCCTGAAGCTCCGACACTCGCCTAGCGGATGTAATGGCTACCAAGAAGAGAGTCTTCCACGATAAAAACTTCAATGGGCAAACGGAGGCTGGCTCAAAGGGGCAACATCAATTTAGATAGTAAAAGGTTCAGATTCCAAGGTGATGTAGGAGTTCTAACTGGTGGTCTAATATGAAAAGATCCTTTTAAAAAGCCTTACAAAGTCTGTGAGCCATAACAGGTGCCCACATTCTTCCACATGAAAGTTGGAAATGGCAGCCAATTGCACTCTTAAAGTGGCAGGAGAAGCTCCTTCATGGAACAATTCTGTTAAAAACTCCAAGATCTTGTTTAACGGAGCTATGACAGGGTCCAAATGATGTGAATTACCCAGAAGGCAAACGCTTCCATTTACTGGTGTAGGTCTTTGTAGTGGAAGCTTAATGAGAAGACACTAATATATTCTGAACTGCGGTTGTAAGAGAATCAGACCTGGCTAAAAAGGGAAGCGGAGCAGCCAAGCTGCTAGATGGAGTGATTCGAGAGAGGGGTGAGGAACTCCTGACGAGCGAGTCAGTAGATCTGGCTCTGGGTCCAGAATCCAAGGTCCCGAATGCGGTGTTGCAATAGAAAGGGAACCAAATTTGACGAGGCCAGAATGGGGCAATGAGGATTATCGTCCTTTGAAGGTTGTTGGCTTTCTGCAGAAACTTTGCAATCAGGGAAAGGGAGGAAAAGCGTGCAGGAGACCCGGGGCCAATCGTGCACCAGCGTCCCTGGGGACTTCCCTGGAGGGGTAATAGGGCAAAGTAGCTCCTGCATTTGGCGTTCATTGGAGACGCAAAGATCGCAGGAAGGCTGGCCCCACTTGCGAAAAATCATCTTCGCAATTGACTGTTTGAGGGACCACTCGTGAGGCAACAGGATTGCTCTGCTCAGCCTGTCGGCTATGGCGTTGGATGACCCGGGATGTGCGTTGCGATCAGAAAGCGACCGTGGACTCCGCCCATTGCCAAATTCTCATGGCCTCTCTGCATAGCTGATAAGACCTGGTTCCCCCTTGCTTGTTTATGTACCAGACTACAGACATGTTGTCTGTCTGAACTGCAATAGTCCCTAGAGGAAGAAGGGGAGCAAAGTGTTGCAACGCTAGAAACACTGCCCTCAACTCTAGAACATTGATGTGCAGATTGTACTCCAAATTGGTCCATTCGCCTTGGACTGTCTGTCCCTGAAAGATGCCCCCCCACCCTATCAGGGAAGCATCCGTGGTTATCGTCGCTGTCGGTGTGGGTAGCACAAATGGTCTCCCGCTGGAAAGGTTGCAAGTCTGAAGCCACCAGGTTAGGTGTGATTTGCATGTGTTTGCAATCAGAATTTCGTGTGTCAGAGGTAGCTGTTGGAACGACCATTGTGCAAACAGTAGCCATTGTAGAACTCTCATGTGCAGTCTTCCCAATGGTATCGCAATGAGAGAAGCTGCCATGAGACCCAAGACCTTCAGAACCAGCTTTGCTGGGGATTTTTTGGATGACAGAAGGAGAGAAATGTGGCTTTGTAGTGAGGCTATCCTTTCTGGAGGGAGCCTTAGAATTAAATGATGCGTATCTAATTCCGCTCCTATGAATAAGATATGCTGTGATGGCTGTAGTAAGGATTTTTTGAAATTTACGGAAATTCCGAGGTGGACACAAAGTTGTAGAGTGTAATCCCTGGCCTGTATCAGTTGACGCCGGGTGGTGGCAGAAAGGAGCCAGTCGTCCAGATACGGAAACACCTGGAATCCTAGGCGTCTCAGATGAGACGCTACCACTGCCATGCATTTGGTGAAAACCCTGGGGGCTGAGGTCAGACCAAAGGGCAGGGCTCGAAACTGATAGTGACTGGCTCCCAGCCGGAAGCGCAAATAATCCCTGGACGCCCTGGCCATTTTGATGTGGTAGTATGCGTCCTTCAGATCTATTGAGCACATCCAGTCGTCCTTCTGTAAGAATGGAAGGATCGATTGAAGCGTGACCATTCGGAACTTTTCTTTCTTGACAAAGGTGTTGAGGTTGCTTAGGTCCAGAATCGGCCTCCAGTCCCCTGTCTTCTTTGGAACTAAAAAGAACCTTGAGTAAGGTCCCAATCCTATTTGGTCCGCTGGGACTGGTTGGATGACTCTTTTTTCTAGCAGCTTTGAAATTTCTATAGCTGCTGGGTCTCGCAGATGGGGCGGCACATCTGGGAGTCTTTTCTTTGGAATGGGAGTGGATAGAAAGGGTATTCTGTAACCTCTGGTAACCACGCTTTTTACCCAGTTGTCTGTAGTAAGATTCTGCCAGGCCTGAGGGTATAAAGCTAAGCGACCCCCGACTGCCTCCAGAGCAGGACAGTCGGGCCTCCTCTCAGGAGTGCTGGAAGGGTTTTCCAGGGGGTGTATCCCTGTCACCTTGGTTTTGCGGACCCCCTCTGCCGCCAGGGCGGCGTCTTCCACCTCTGCCCCCTCCTCTGCCTCTAGAGGGGGCATCACCCTGTGTGCCTGGGAAAGATCCTTGGGGTTTTCGAAACCACATTTTTCCACCGCGTTGCCCTTTGGGGTACGGTCTGGATGGGGTGGAAAAACGGACTCCGACAGCAGACAGAGTCTTTCCCTCCTGTTCACACCGGGTAAGGGTCTCCTTTACTTTGGGGCCAAAGAGAGTGGCACCATCAAATGGGGCGTTAGTAAAGGAAGACTTGAAGGCTTCCGCAAATGAACATAAGCGCATCCAGGATTGTCTGCGAAGAGCAATCGCTGAAGCTGCTGCCCTACTCGATCCTTCTGCTGCGTATGATATCAGCCTCATGGATGAGTTAACAATGGATGTAAGGGTATTGAGATGTGCTGTAACTTTCTGTGAAACAGCAGCATCTGTAGTACCCTGGAGGGTATCTCCCAACTCTTTGATTAGATCCCTCTGTAGACGTGTAAAATGGGTCAAATAGTTCAGGGATCGCATAGAAAAAGCCGCTGAACTAAAAATGCGCTTCCCGTATCTGTCCATAGTCCTAGAATCTTTATTAGGCGGATGGACAGATGAGGAAGATTCCGACATCTCCTTTTTCGTGGCCGCTGCCACCACCATGGCGTCCACTGGAACTCCCTTTGTGAGGTAAGCCTTGTCTTGGGGTGCAGTAATGTACTTATTAGGCTTTCTAGGGACTGGTTCCACTGTGTCAGGTGTCTCCCACGCCCTTCGAGCAATCAGCTCCATTAACTCATCGAAGGGCGGAGTGACCCAGGAGGAGGAAGGGCGAGCACCGAATGCCTTCAGCAAGACTGACTCATCCTCAGAAGGGGGAAGGGACTGCCAATCACCTCTCTGCTTTAGGATCTCCAAGATGTCAGAAAAGGAGACATCTTCTGAAGGTGACTTTGGGGACCCTTCTGACTCATCCAAGTCAGTATCGGATGTCAAAGATTCTTGTGGAGAATCTAAGTGTCTCCTCTTACACAATCTTTTCCTAGGGACTTCTTGGGGGGGGGGGCATCCGAAGAAGCCTCCGAGGAAGAGGGGGCACCCTCCAGGGGTGGCTGGGACACCGGTGCTCGGCGCTTGGATGTGGCCGTTGGTGCAGAGGAAGATAACGGTCCTTTATGGGGAGGAGAGGCTGCTTCTACTGATGTGGTTGTCTGGGTAGACAACACCTTCCTCATGAGATCGAAGGCCCCCGGGTCCCGAGTCAAGGTATCTCCCGGTTCCGAAGAAATGGGAAGAATCCCCGAAACAGGCACCGAAGGCATCGACCCCGAGGACGGAGCCGAATCGATCCGAGCCGAGGCCCCGAGAGGAAGAGTCGGAACCGAAACATCGGTTCGACTCTCGGCCCCGGAACCAAGGATGGATCTTCGGCTCCGAGACTCCGGTACCGGATCCGACGGAGTCGAGGTGAACGGAGCCGACCGAGAAAAGGACGGTTCTGGCACCGAGGGCTCCACAATCAGTAGATCAGCCTCTTCCGGCTCCAAAGACTGGACAGGTCTTGGAGGAGGAAGGGATGGAGATAATGGAAGGCCTTCAAGTTTTGACACCAATTGGGTGGAAACCGAGATAAGTTTGGATAAGGCCGTATTCTCCAGTAATTTCTGCACCACACGGTCAACATCGGTGTCGGAGAGGGGCCTGGAAGAACGGGTCGAAGGAATCGAAGACGGAGCCGACCTCAACAGTGTCAGGGGAGGGAGCTCCATCACCGGTTCCAAGACTCAAGGCTCGGAAACTGACAACAGTTGAACACTCGGCCCCGAAGTCTGTGGAACCGGTGATCTAACTTTAGCTGAAGAGCTCGGAGCCGATGACTTGGGCTCCGACGTCTTCGATTCCTTCGAGGATTTGGATGCCTGGTCAGAAGCATCCAGAGCCTCTTGAAAGGAAGGTTTTAACAAACCTCTATCCATTAGTTTCCTGCGCCTATCTGTCATGACCCTCCCACTGAAAGAATGACAAATAGAGCAGTCTTCTTGCAGATGGAGAGGGCCAAGACAGTAGACGCAGGAACTATGATTGTCAGTTACTGACATCTTTTGCCCACATTGGCAACGCTTAAAACCCGATTTAGCCTTTTCAGACATGTCACTAATAAAAAACTGAAAAGTCAAGTCCAGTAAAGAAGTCAAGTCCGGTGAAATTGTCAAATCCAGTAAGGTAGTCAATCCGGTAGTCAAATCCAAGTAAGGGGTGGTAGGCCCCGAGGAGAACTCTAAATAAGTTTTAATAAACTTAACGGAACCGAGTATCCCTCAACCTTACCACACACACACAATATATCACTAACAAACTTTTTATAATAAAATTACTAAGAAAAATACAAGAATAAATTCTTAATCTTATCTTAGGTGCTCGAGCTCGACCCAGTGATGCGAACGCTGCAGCGGCAAACTAGATCTGAGGTAAAGGCAGAGGGGGATTGTGGGTATTAGGTGATCTCGAGCTTCTTCTCGATGCAGAGCTTGCAAGCGGCCGACACGGAGCCGAGGATCGGCTCCGAACCCATGTGTAAGAACAAACGGCGAGATTGAACACTCTCACATCTTTGTGTTTGTTGGCATTTAAAGGTGTGTGGGTATGGGTACACACAAGTGACGTTTCTTGAGAGAAGATATGTTCAGAACTCATTGACTTTCTGACTGGTGGTGGTATAAAGTGCTTTAATATACATTCAGAATGAGCACTGTAGTTTGCTTCTAGATTTGTGGTGGTTGCTTTACTTCAAAAGCACTTTCTGAATAATAAAAAATGCAAATTAAAGATGCAGTTTATCTCTCTCTTCCCAGATTTGAGGTGCTGTGAGCTGGAAGACCCTCGCATACTGAAGTTAGGTTTAATGTACATCTCTGCACTACAGCCATTTTATGTGTACTGCTAAGAGTCTGTATCTGATGTTGAATCCACAGCAAGTCTAATGTTTTAATGTTTCTGTTTCTCTGTTAATATGTGCTTGCAAAACAGGAGTGTTGATGATTTTCCTCTTTTTATTTTTATGACTTTTTAAAATATTTTTTGGGCATGTTCTGTGTTTGGGGACTGCTAGACCACCTTTGCTATTGCACTGTGAACGTGTCTGAGCAAGTGTACTTTGTTGGCCATACAATACATCCAGGTTGCAGACTTTGTATTACTAGCTTCCTTAATAGGCAAGGTAAAATGCTGTGCTTGTGACAATCACTGAAGGTCTTTCAGTATCCTGAATATCCTATTAGTAATTTAAAACCAGTGTCTGAAAAACTCAAGATTGGTTGCTTTTGTTTGTCTATATGCAGTGACTGCTGACTTTTGAGAGAGACATTTGGTAAAAAGCGCTGTCCATTTCATGTCACTTTTTTTTTGCATTTTCGCTTTATTAGGAGTGGTGATTATGTGGATGGGACACCACTTCCACTGTCTTAATAGCTGTGTCCTGTAAGGTTACTTGAGCATTTAAAGAACTGCTTTGGTGAGAGCTTGAATTTTCAACCCAAAATGACCTAATGGGGAGGCAGGGTTTACCTTCAAAATGTCAAATGCCATAATATCTAATGTTCATTTGGATGAAAAGTAACATCTAAACCCAAAACATTGAATGATCAAAATGTCTAAAATCATTTAATTGAAAAAGCAATGAGATCACCTCTCCCCCCTGCATTCCCCATGTGGGGGACTGTGCCCCCCACACCCTCCTTCCTTAAATATACCAACTCCGATATCGCACTACAGTGCAGAAATGGGCAAATTCGATAATTTCGACATTGTGAATTTAGACTAATTTTATTTCAACATTTTGATCATTCAATATAGTGCATTCAACCAATTCATTTTCAACCATTTAGCATTCAACATTTTGAAGGTAAACTGGGAGGCAAATATGTATTTAGTTTTTTGAACAAGTTTTCTTTTTTTCCCTGAGTGCACACAGTCTCCCCAGATCCTGAATTGCTTACTTTCTGCCTAAAGCAGACCTTTTCATTTACTCAGAATTGTTTACAGTTTCTGTGTAGTATGTTCATTGATTTACATTTTGTGTATTGCAACACACTGAGAGAAGCCCTTTTATTCACAGTTAAAAATGGCTATTTACATTTTCTGTAAAACAATAAATTGCTCACTCTCTGTCTATTGCATTCCTTGAGATTTGATGTTCCAGGCTTGGTTGCTTTGATACTGCACAGTGAAAGAGCAGTAAATTCATGCATTGTAGGTTTATGACCACTGTTGGGATGGAAGGGGTAAAAGACTACAGCTGCATGCAGCAGTACACTGTAAGACATGAGATTTACTCAGAGGTGCAATAGGTTTGTGGAAGAGATAGGTATGTATCCCAGAGACAACCCCTTTTCTGGAACAGGCGCCCCATCCATGGGAAGTAGAGTGCCTCCCTAATTCAATTCATCTTGAACAGTTGGATGGAGAACAGGAAATTCATTTGCTTGGCTCTGTTGGAAACAAGCAGCCTGTAAATGGTTCATCTCCCAGACCCTACTTGTAAATGTCTCCTAAGCCGATGCTTAGACTTATCAAGGGTACCAAAACTTGCCACAGATTTGGGACACGTGGCTAGGTTTACAAAGGCACTTGTGGTCATTAGTCTAGTACACACCTATGAACCTATGAAATATTTGGTATGGAAGATGTGAATTCAGTAGTAGGAACTCCTGAGCGAATTTACATAATATTCCCCAAGGTACAGTAACTGAAACAAGAGGTAATCTGGAAAGCTTGAGAATGGTCTGGTATCCCACCTCTGACCTAGAGGGTAAGAGGACTAATGAAACAAGAGTATAAAGGATTAATCCAGATAAATCACTTTAGCTAGCAGATATAGGAGACTCTCTATCTGATGTCCTACCTGTGGGAGCTAGCAGATATAGGAGACTCTCTATCTGATGTCCTACCTGTGGGAGCAATAAAGACACCTTATTGAAGTTTCAAGTAGTTTATTCAGTTAAGTAGGTAGATGGATGAGTGTTTTTGTTAAGCTTTTTGAGTGTTCATGTTCTGATGATCTGAACAATGTCCTTAGAACAAGACCACTTGTCCATCTACCTACTTAACTGAATAGATTACCTGAAACTTCAACAAAACATCTATTCCTCCCCCAAGGTTGAAATCAGAGGGTGAGTCTCAACTAGATTGGCTAGCTGAAGTGATTTTATCTGGGCTTACCCTTTGTAGTCTGTTTCAATGTACAATAACTGGGCTAGACTAAACAAATTATATTTCACAGGAACACGTGCATTTAATTGATGGCTGTGGCACACATCCAGTAACAATTTCAGAACATGCAGCAATAAAAACTAATATACAAATGCAGGTAGCGAAGTCAAAGTGAAACACAGTGGCACTTTTCCACTTTCTGTTAAAAAGAGAGGAATTGAAAGCAACTGTCCTTCTCAAACATTTGTTATAACTGTATTTGCTATAACTGATTTAAGTATTTTTTTTCTGGCTTTTTGAATATTTACTGCTTAGCGACTGCATCTTAGCTTGTTTATACAGCTCTGCATTCTATTTAAACTGTTTTTGTGTTGATTAACTGTTTTGCACTCTTAAAAAGTTATTTGTTGCTTAATTTTACCTGTAGGCTAACACACTCAAGTGTGCTAGCCACTTAAAAGCATTTATAGCATTTACTGTCTGTTTAAAAAAAAATCTCTTGTTTTCCCACCTTACTGAACTAGAGTAGTCCAGTTTCAGAGTTGCTGATCCCTGGGCTTTGTTTTTAGTTCCTGTTACTGATCCATTGCCTTATTAGGAAGGAGGGAAGTTTCTTTGCTTACCAGTGGGAGTGGGAAGCACTGAGCAGCCTTTTTGTCCGAATTGGTGAAGTTTCAGCCAGAAACTAGTAGTCTATTGGTCGTTTTGGGCCAATTCCTAGCTCCTTTCAGCCCCCTGCTATAAAACACGCTAAACACGTGTTTTCCAGCTTGTACCAACTCTGCACAGATCCTCGTGGTGGCCTGCAGAGTGATCCAAGCAGCAGAGAGCTAAAAGAGTGACTTTCTACCAGATATAAGTATTTTTGTGGCTTTCCCACTGTTATTAAGCTAGCGACTGCATTTCGCCTGTTTTACTGCTACTTTAAGTGATTTCTGCATTTTACACTGTTTATTGCACTTTAAGTTACTAATTGTTGCAAATTGTTTCTGTAGGCTACACACTAAAGTCGCTAGCCGATTTACAGCATTTATAGCATTTACTGTCTGTTTTTTCCTTATCTCTGTAATAAAACAAAAAATCTCTTGTTTTCCCACTTTACTGAACTAGAGTAGTCCAGTTTCAGAGTTGCTGATCCCTGGGCTTTGTTTTTAGTTCCTGTTACTGATCCATTGCCTTATTAGGAAGGAGGGAAGTTTCTTTGCTTACCAGTGGGAGTGGGAAGCACTGAGCGGCCTTTTTGTCCGATTTGGTGAAGTTTCAGCCAGAAACTAGTAGTCCATTGGTCGTTTTGGGCCAATTCCTAGCTCCCTTCAGCCCCCTGCTATAAAACACGCTAAACTGTACTGCTGATCTAACCAGCATATCCTATAACTGAAAAGTTCATCTCTACTTGATTCCCAAGTAGACTATTCTCTATCTGTAAAGCCTAGCACTTACTCCTACAGTACTTGCACCTTGATAAAGCACTCTTATTATAGATAGTACCCCACCAGCCTAAAACCCACTTCCACCGGAGTCCTTTGAAAGTTCTTTATCTACTACTTCTAGTATGTCGAGGGATCAGTTGCTAGTGTCCTCTCCAGCTCAACTGGTGAACCTGGGAATATTGAGGCAATGTTACAATTGCCTCATGTACACAGACAATCCTCTCCTTCTCCCACAAAACACAAATACATGCGAGAGATGCAACTATACGGCCAAACTGGAGGCTGAGCTCTCTCAACATAGGACTGGCAAGACCAGACAGGAGGAGAAGGCAACCACACACAATACATACCCAGTCATACATGGTACCATCACAACTTCAAATCATACACATACTCACACAAAGACCTACTCGGAGGCTCTGATCAAAAATTTACCAAAACAGCAGAGGCCACCAAAGCAGACACCCAAACAACTACCACCTCACGACCCAACACATGCAACACATAGACCACACAGTCAGAGTGTCAAACAGTCACAGCCCTTAAGGCCAAACAAAATGCCAGACACACTTGTCATTGGTGATTCCATAGTCAGACACACTGACGTCCCGCTCACCAGACTGAGTAAGGAGAAGGTCACAGTAAGCTGCCTGTCGGGCGCTAGAATCCGCCACATAACGCAAGCACTCAGGTCTCTCAACAGCAGGTACAAGTACGACTCAGTCATTGTCCACGCTGGTGTCAACGACCTGAGACGTACCTCCTTGGACTACATGAAAAGGGACGTCGAGGAGCTCTCTGATTATGTAGCCCAGGCAGGTATGACCCTGACCTTGAGCAGTATCCTACCTTCACCTAGAATGATGCCACAATACAGTGATAAGATGATCAGCTTTAATAATTGGCTTAAATTCTGGTGTCATTCAAAGGGGATCCAATGTCTGTCTGCCTGGGATGACATGCTGGACAAGCCACGCTGCTTATGAGGGACGGCTTGCACCTGTCACCCTGGGCTTCGGATATTGGCAAAGGCTCTTGCCACCCCCATAGTGCCTTTTTTAGGCAAGGCTCAAATTCTAAACCTACCACCCTAGAACACCAAAAAGGAAAAAATAAGGGTAATGCTGCTCAATGCCAGAAGTCTCAATCTCAAGATGCACGCACTCGAGGCCCTTCTCAATATGGAGAACATTGATGTCTGTGCTGTGACAGAAACCTGGTTCAAGGCTCCTGAGAGCACCCCAGCACTAACGGGTTTCACCTCATATCATACGTTCCAGCCCCAAAATCCGGACAACACCAAGAAAGGAGGGGGGGTGTCCATATTCATAAAGGACACCCACACCTCAAGGTTGGTGGCAACGCACGATGCATCGGAGACCATCCAGGTGCAATTAACCATAGGCAAGACTGCTCTGCAATTTGTAGCATGTTACAGGCCACCCTCTCAAACTCAGGAAACTCACATGGCCTTCCTGAAAACATTGGAGGGGATAAATGTATCTCCAAACACCATCATACTAGGTGACTTCAACTACCCTAATATAGACTGGGAACACTACTCAAGCCCGAACACTCTAACCCAAAGATTCCTGGAGTTCATAAACTCAAATGCCATGGAACAACTAGTCACCATCCCCACAAGAGGTGAAAACATACTTGATCTCATCATCACGAACATGGGATCAAAATGTTCAACACCGGAAGTATACCCCTCACTGGTGAGATCAGATCATAAACTAATCTCGCTGGAGGTCCTCATCCCGCCCCACCTGAAACAAAAAGACCACAGTGAAAAACTTCTCAAAAGCCGATTTCACACTTCTAAAAACTAGTGTGGTCTCCTTTAAGGCCCCTGAGCCAGTGGTAAACATTACTCAAACCGCTGAATCACTTACAAATGCCTTCTACCAGCACCTACAGGACTGCATGGATCAGGCAATCCCAAACAAAACTAAGACTCTCTGTACCAAAGGCAAGCGTCCAGTCTGGTGGACCCCAGCCATAAACAAGCTCTACAACAAAAGGAGGAAGCTACTACAAGATAGAGCAAAATCCTTGAAAGGTAAGACACCTTTGATCATTATAAGTAAAAACTAAGAGCTCTCATAAAATCATCAAAGGCAAATTTTGAGAGAAAAATCGCCAAGGACTCTAAAGACAATCACAAGGCCTTCTTTAGCTATGTTAGAAACCTAGGAGGAAACTCCCAGATATGCTCAGAATTAGTTCAAAATGATGTGAAAATTACTGAACCTACACACATTGCTAACATACTGGCTGACAGGTTCAGTGCAAACTTCTCCCCCAAAAGGAGAGATATCTATTCCAGAGGATTGTAGCCCCCCAAACATCTCCCAACGCCCAGGTGAGAACTGCCCTCACTAAGGCAAAAAACACAGCCTCCATGGGACCGGATGGTGTCCCCGGCTGTGTGCTTCATGAACTCAACGAGGAATTAAACCCACAGTTAGGACAGCTGTTTAATCTTAGCCTCACCTCAGGATACGCACCAAGGAGTGGCGCACGGCGACTGTGGTCCCACTTCATAAGGGCGGTGCCTCCACAGACCCTGGAAATTACCGCCCCATTAGCTTGACAAGCCTTATCTGCAAAGCCATGGAGAGGATCATAATGGAACTCATAAATAAAGACATAGGGAACTTGCAGACTTTGGATCCAACCCAGTTTGGCTTTGTCAAAGGCAGATCCTGCCTCTTAAACTTGGTTGACTTTTTCGAGACAGTCACCAAGGCCATTGATGAGGGAAAGGCAGTCCATACAGCCTACCTCGACCTGGCAAAGGCCTTCACACAATACCCCACTCAGGTATCATCGAAAAACTCATCAGCTTGAATGTAAACCCATACATCACAAGATGGGTTGCAAACTGGCTAGCGACAGAACCCACAGGGTCAGAGTTGCTGGAGCCATGTCAGACTCAAAGCCTGTCACAAGTGGTGTCCCACAGGGCTCAGTCCTGGGTCCACTCTTGTTCGGCATCTACTTTTCTGAAGTACAAGCAAACACAGGAGGGTTATGGCTGACAAAGTTTGCAGATGACTGCAAACTGGGCGCCATAGTCGAAAACACATCTGACACAGATATCCTCCAGAAGGGCCTCACAGAAACGGATAACTGGTGCCAGAGCCATGGCCTGAAGTTAAACGCCAAAAAATGCATAGTCATACCCTTCGGGAAAAACAAGGTTACCCCTAGCTACCATATAGTTGACAATCCACTGAGCACAGAAAAAGTCATCAGGGATCTGGGGACCCAAGTTGACAGTAGTCTTTCGTTTGACACACATGTTGCTAAAGTAGTTAGGAAGACCTTCTATATCGCCCACCTGATCATGAAGGGATTCACATCTAGATCAAGGGAGGTCATCGTCCCCCTGTACTCATCACTCATTAGACCTATGATTGAGTACAATGCCCGTTCGAATGTATCTGACCAGACACCTGATGCAGCTTGAAAGGCCCCAAAAGTTCCTCACCAAAAGGATAAAGGGTCTCAAAAATATGTCTTATGCTGCCCGACTGAAAGAACTCCAGCTTTATTCAGTCTCATACCGCTTGCTCAGAGGTGACCTGTGCCTGACATATAAGGCCATGTCAAACCCAGATTTGATGAATATGCTTCACCTCAAAAATCTAGATCCCTCAGAACCACAAGGGCGGGAGACTTAAACCTTGACACGGTTATAAATAGAACGTGCTGGAGGGACAGATTCATCACCCAGAGACTCCCTATGCTGTGGAACAAAATCCCGGTACATGTGAGGCAGGGCACCTCGCTGGCCTTGTTCAAGAGGAATCTTGACCAATGGATGGGAGATCGCAGATATACCCCAGGGATTACTTCAGTGTCACTGCTTGACAGAGGCACAGAAAAATGATAGGCATAGTTTTTATTCAAACTAAAGGGGTGGCGAAAGCCACATAACTATGGGCTAGGCTTATAAATGCCCTTGGGCAGATAGCCTAGTATGAACCTATGAGTAGTGCAAATTATGTGAGAGTTATTAGAGAAGATAGACATTTCTTTAGAAGTTGTAGCTAGTGAGTGGGATAACATGAAAAGAGTTTAAAAAGGGGGCAGAAGTAAAAGAAAAATATATGGTTAAAAACTAATAGGAATTGTTTACAGTGGCTGACCAAAAGTTATAATATTGCAGAATAAGATGAATCTCACAGAAAAAGAAAAAGCACAGCTGCAGAGTGCTAAAGGGAAAATAAATAAGGGAATGTCTTCTGGATAATATGTGTGAGTTTAGAAAGCTTGTTGTTACACAACTGTTTTTTGATAATAATTCCAGAGCGCAAAATATTTTAGTACATTGAGTCTGGTAACAGAAAGTTAGAAGGGTTGTCACAAAACTTGGGGAGCCGTTAACAAGAATAATAATCAGAGATCCTGTGTAAATATTAGAGATATTTTGGACATTTTATGGAAAATTGTATAAAACAGAAATGTGGAAATCAAGAAAGCACACAAATGGGAATATTTATAGAAAAGTATGCCAAGGTTAGATGTAGATGAGGCTCAATTAGCAGTTGAGACAGGAGGAGCTAAAATGGTAATGTACAAGTAGTCTGTAGGAAAGTCTCTAGGGACAGAGGGTATTCCTGTGGAAGTTAGGGGGCAATTAAAGTGGTAACCATGTGGAAGGTTTTGTTTAACAGTATTTTAAATGGAAGGGAAGTATCAGCGTGTTTTGTAAACTCTGTGATGGCTGTAATATCTAAACATGATGAAGACCTATCAGACCCAGTTTCAGATAGACCCGTTTAAATTTTAGACTATGGTTATAAAGCTTTTATGTCCATACTAGCTAAAAGAAGGCAAAGTTGTTATCAAAATTGATGTAGATCAGTGTGATTTTGTGGAGGGGAGGCAACCATTTGACAAACAACATTAATAGAACAGTGATGATGATCCAGAGGGAAGCAGAACATAAGCAAATACTGCTGCTCTTGGTATTAATGCAGAGAAAGGATTTTATAGAGTAAGCTGGGATTTTATGAGCAGGGCAGTGGAAGCATTTGCATTCCTGATACAATAATATGTTTTAATTAGGAGGATATGAGTGATTGGAGGCAAGAATTTGAAGTATCTGATTTAAGTTGTTACTGAACAGAGCAGCTGGGCAAGGATATCCTCTTTCCCCTTAATTATTTGTTTTATATTTAGAGCCGTTGCAAAGAAAATTAAGGGACTCTGAAATTCGAGGATATAATTGGTATGGTGTGTACCCACACACATGAATTGGTTCAGCAAAGCCCATGTTTATGGGGACACGATAAGATGCAGTATTTAGGGAATATGGATTAAAAAAGGCTTCTGTTATAGCAGCTTAGCGTATGTGGGGAAGACTTAATGGCTGGAAGCTGTAGTTTGTAATTATGGATAATAACATACAAACAGTGAAAATATTTAGTCCCTTTAGTTTTATATACAGATCAGGCATGTTTTTATCAACCAGAAAAGAAGTTGTGGACAGTAATTTTAATAGAGTTGAAGAAATTTGTCTGGGAGAAGGCATGTGTTTAGTGGGATAAATCTATCCTTCCAGTAGAACAAAGTGGATTAAGATGACCTGATTTGAACAGATATTTTAGAGTTACACAGTTAAGGCTGGTATATATAACACAAGCAGAAGACTATAATTCATACTGGAAAGGGATGATGTTGAAATGGGGGAGATTCAAAACGTAAGTAGAGAATGGGATTTTGAATACAGATCCTTAAGGAGAATTATGCTGATTGGGATGACTGCAAGTAGAAATACAGAGAATAGGTGGGGGTGGAATTTACTGGAGAAAACTGGTAAAGGAATCGAGGTATTGGGAGCAAATAACTATGGCGGGAAAGGTAATAGAATGGGATGAGGGCAAAAGGACATTGCAAGCTAGAGACAGCCTTCCCTACCAGGACTGATATTGGGGTGTAGCCAAAGAGAATGGGTTAAGGGAGTCTTAAGTGAAACACTTGCTGTTTGTAGAGTTTTAAGTTGAATCGAAGAGAAGCTGATGTTGGGGATAATTAGTAGGGCATATAGGGCATACAAAATATTGCACGAAGTATAAGAACCAGTCAGAGGAGATTAGAAAAGATTGTGAACAGAGATTGGGTAAGCGGTTTGCAAGGGAACATTTTTTTTCCTCAGGTAAATGGCAAATATTGTAGGTGTGATGGGGAAGAAATAACAAGGAGCATGTTTTGGGAGTGTAATGAATTGGCAGATTTTAGAAATTCCCTGCAGAGTACTCTGTTAGAAATATTGGGTGAGCAAATGGGAGTAACTAAGGCGATACTGTCAGTAAAGCTAGAGATAACGGCAAACTAGTCTAGTCTCTTCCTTGTTTCTAGACTTGTCTAAAGCTTTCAACACAGTTTGTCACAGGCCACCCAAATACAGTATGCAGATGATTCCACTTTAATTTGCACATCTGACAACATGGTACACCTCCAAAAAATTACTCTGGAAGCTTTAATAGCCATTGAAACGTGACTTCATAACTCAACTCATGTTCAACCCAAAAATGACCAAACTACTACTTTTTTCCCCAAAATCCTTCTCTCAGGAAAAAAACTAAAATTAAAGGCCTCTCTCTTGATAATACAACCACTGAAGTCAGTTCTAATAGCAAATTATTAGGGCTGATAGTAGAATCTGGTAGTCTATTGGCCGTTTTGGGCCAATTTGTAGCTCTTTGAAGTCCCCCCCGCTTTAGCGCGATTTTGCGCATAGCGCAGCATCGGGCAGCGCCGGTTAATCGGGTTTACATTTTTCTCGGCTCCGCAAAGTCTGCTCTTCATTTTTTTCCCTTAGAACTGCTCTAGTACTCATAACAGACATCCTATTCCTAGTCTAAAACCTGGCACTTGTTCACTAAAACAATTATAAAAGTCAACACTTAAGAATCAAAAGCACTACACCCTCAAAATCCCCGCTTGAGTACCTTACTCCCCATTAGCCCTTTTTTTTTCAATTTTAAAGGAATTCTCTAACTATACTAGCATGTCCAAAGGTCAGTTTGCAGTCTCCTCTCTGGTTCAGCTGGTGAATCTGGGAATCTTGAGGCAATGTTATAACTGCCTCATGTACACAGACAACCCTGTCCTCCTCCCAACAAATTCCAACATATGTGAGAGATGCAATCATATAGCCAAACTGGAGGCTAAGCTCTCTCAACTCAGTACTGGAATAACCAGTCAGGAGGAGAAGGTATCCACACTCACTACAATTCCAGTCTCACATAGACCTACCACGACAGCATACCAAACACATAAACACACAAAAACATACTCGGAGTCTCTAAATAAAAATCTGCCTAAGCAACAAAGACCTCCAAAGCAGACACCCAAGCAACCGCTACCCCAAAATAAAACCCATGCAACACTTAATTCACAAAACCAGCGTGCCAATCAGTCACAGCCCTTAAGGTTAAACAACATACCTGACACACTTGTAATAGGCGACTCTGTCATCAGGCACACTGACGTCCCGCTCACTAGACTGAACAAGGAGAAGGTCACGGTGAGCTGCCTGTCGGGCGCTAGGATCCGCCACATAACACAAGCACTCAGGTCACTCCAAGGCAAGTACAAATATGACTCGGTCATTGTCCATGCTGGTGTGAATGACCTGAGACGTACCTCCCTGGACTACATGAAAAGAGACGTAGAGGAGCTCTCTGATTATGTAGCCCAGGCCGGTATGACCCTGACCCTGAGCAGTATCTTACCATCACCAAGAATGATGCCACAGTACAAAGACAAAATGATCAGCTTTAACAATTGGCTCAATTACTGGTGTCATTCTAAGGGGATCCAATGTCTGTCTGCTTGGGATGACATGCTTGACCAGCAAGGGACGGCTTGCACCTGTCACCCCTGGGCTTCCGGATATTGGCCAAGGCTCTTGCCACCCCCATAGTGCCTTTTTTAGGCAAGGCTCAAAAGACAAACCCACCTCCCTAGAAAACACAAGTGGAAAAAAAACTAAGGGTAATGCTGCTCAACGCCAGAAGTCTAAACCTCAAGATGCACGCTCTCGAAACCCTTCTCAGTATGGAGAACATTGATGTCTGTGCAGTGACTGAAACCTGGTTCAAGGCTCCTGAGAGCACCCCAGCACTACCAGGTTATACCTCATATCATGCTTTTCAGCCTCAAAACTTGGACTGAACCACAAAAGGAGGGGGAGTATCCATATTCATCAAAGATACCCACACCTCCAGGTTAGTGGCAATGCACGAAGCATCGGAAACCATCCATGTGCAGCTAACCATAGGCAAAACTGCTCTACAATTTGTAGCATGCTACAGACCACCCTCTCAAACTCAGGAACCCCACTCAGCCTTCCTGAAGACACTGGAGAGTATGAATGTCTCTCCAAATACCATCATATTGGGAGACTTCAACTACCCAAACATAGACTGGGAACATTACTCAAGCCCCAACACCCTAGCCCAAAGGTTCCTAGAATTCATAAACTCAAGTGCGATGGAACAACTAGTCACCACTCCCACAAGAGGAGATAACATACTAGACCTGATCATCACAAACATGGGGACACAATGCTCCACACCAGAAGTATACCCTCATTGTTGAGATCAGACCATAAATGAATCTCACTGGAAATCCACATCCCGCCCCCACCCCCAGCACAAAAGACCACAGTGAAGAATTTCTTAAAAGCTGAATTCACACTTCTTAAGACTGAAGTGGTATCCTTCAAGGCCCCTGGGCCAGTGGAAACCACAGCCCACACCGCTGAATCCTTTGTAAACGCTTTCTACGGACACCTTCAAGAATGCATGGATCATGCAATCCCAAATAAAACCAAGACCCATTCCCCCAAAGGCAGGTGTCCCGTCTGGTGGACCCCAGCCATTAACAAGCTTTACAATAGGAGGAGAAAGCTACTACATGACAGAGCAAAATCCTCAAAAGGGAAGGCATCCCTGATCAGTACTAGCAAAAAACTACGATCACTCATAAAATCATCCAAGGCCAACTTTGAGAGAAAAATCGCAAAAGACACTAAAGACAATCACAAGGCCTTCTTTAGTTATGTTAGGAACCTGGGTGGAAACTCCCAGATATGCTCAGAGTTAGTCCAAAATGACAATAAATACACTGAACCCACAGACATTGCCAACATACTGGCAGACAGGTTCAGTGCAAACCCCCCCTCCCCCCCAAAAGGAGAAATATCTATCCCAGCAGAGTGTAGCCTCCCTGACATCTCAGATGCCCAGGTGAGAGCCGCCCTCTCCAAAGCTAAAAACACAGCATCAGTGGGACCAGACGGTGTCCCGGGTTGCGTGCTACATGAACTCCAAGAGGAACTAAACCCGCACATAAGGCTACTGTTTAATCTCAGCCTTACTACAGGATACGTACCCAAAGAATGGCGTACAGCAACAGTGGTCCCACTCCACAAAGGAGGTCTTCTACAGTCCCTGGAAATTACCGCCCCATAAGCTTGACGAGCCTGGTCTGCAAAGCTATGGAGAGGATCATTATGGAACTCATAAACAAAGACATTGGGGACCTACAGACACTGGATCCTACCCAATTCGGTTTTGTCAAGGGCAGATCCTACCTTTTGAACCTGGTCAACTTTTTGAAACCGTCTCTAAGGCCATTGATGAGGGTAAGGCAGTTCACACAGCCTACCTTGATCTTGCAAAAGCCTTCGACACAATACCCCACTCAGGCATCATAGACAAGCTCACCAGCTTAAATGTAAACCCATATGTCATAAGATGGGTTGCAAACTGGCTCAAGGACAGAACCCACAAGGTCAGAATTGATGGAGCCATGTCAGACTCTAAGCCAGTCACAAGCGGTGTCCCACAGGGCTCGGTCCTGGGACCCCTCTTGTTCGGCATTTATTTTTCCAAGGTGCAAGCACACATAGGAGGATTGTGGCTGACAAAGTTCGCAGGTGACTGCAAACTGGGTGCCATAATTGATACTCCAGCGGACACAAGCATCCTTCAGAAAGGCCTCATAGAAACGGATAACTGGTGCCAGAGCCATGGCCTTAAACTGAACGCCAAGAAATGTATAGTCATACCCTTTGGGAAAAACAAAGTACCCACAAATTACCACATAGGCGGTAATCCATTAAGAACGGAAGAAGTAATCAGGGACCTAGGGACCCAAGTTGACAGTAACCTCTCATTTGACACCCACATTGCCAAGGTGGTTAGAAAAACCTTCTATATTACCCACCTTATCATGAAAGGATTCACATCTAGATGAAGAGAGGTCATTGTGCCCCTATACTCTTCCCATATCAGGCCAATAACTGAGTACAATGCCCCATTTGGGATGTACCTTACCAGACACCTGCAGCAGTTAGAAAGACCCCAAAAGTACCTCACCAAGAGGATCAAGGGTCTCAGACGTATGTCATATGTTGCCCGGCTGAAGAAACTCCAGCTCTATTCAGTCGCATACCACCTACTCGGAGGCGATCTATGCCTGACGTACAAGGCCATGTCCAATCAGGAATTAATGGACATGCTCCACTTCAGAAAATCCAAATCCACCAGAGCCACGAGAGCGAGAGATTTGAATCTCAACACAGAAATAAATAGGACATGCTGGAGGGACAGATTCATAACCCAGAGGCTCCCTACACTCTGGAACAGAATCTCAGTTCATGTTAGGCAGAGCCCCTCACTGACTCTCTTCAAGAGAAATCTTGACGAGTGGAAGAGAGATCGTAGGTTTACCCTGGGGGTTATCTCTGTGTCACTACTAGACAGAGGCACAGTAAACTAAACCCTAAATGGGCATAGTATTCTCATTCCAAGGGGTGGCCTAAGCCACACATACTCTAGCTAGGCTTATAAATGCCCTAGGGCAGATAGCCTAGTATGAACCTATGGTATAACAAAGTTGTTAAATTTGCAGCAAGTACCCCTTTCAGAACCCACCACTGTATAGCACAAAAAGCTTCAAATTGGTTAGAACTGTGTCATCCAGTAACATATACACAACTTCTTACTACCTATACAATTATCCAGCATCCCATCTGCCTGTCCAGCACTAAAAAACATTCTACACAAATATGTTCCCAGTCGGTCATTGTGATCCAGTGACCAAAAACTCCTGTCTACGAACCTGTCATATCTACTAGGCAGTGTCTATACTTGCACAAGGTTGCTAAGGCCTGGAACTCCTTACTTGTACGTCCTAGCTGAAAATCTGGCTCTGTTCTTACTGAAAACCAGGATAATCTGTATCCCTAAATGTGAACAAGTACCTTTTCATTCCTTACTCCTCTTCACTTCTGTTTAGATTCCCTTCTTTGAGTTTCTCTCTAAATATACCATAGGCCTGTTTTTTCCCTCACTTTGTGTTGCATTTCTTATTTGTGTTAGACTAATTTACCTATGATGTCTCTACAAACTGTGTAAAATTTCTATAAATATTAAATGATTTTCATATAACTTGCATCAATTCTTAGCTGATGTTTCAATATCATCACTAATTTGTTATAATTATTTAAACTGCATATGTGTTTTTTTTTTTTTTTAAGATTGGAAAAATACTGTTCTTAAAATGTTTTGTAATAATTTGGAGCTTTTCTCCCAGTGCCACCACTGAAAAGGGGCTTTTGCTCAGTTGAACTTTCCCAGTAATCAAATGCCAATAAATAAATAAATTAAAATGCTTTTTGAGCTACAACTTCTTCTTCTTCTTTCAGCTGCTCCCATTAGGGGTCGCCACAGCGGATCATCTGTTTCCATTTCTTCCTGTCCTCTGCATCTTGCTCTGTCACAACAACCACCTGTGTGTCTTAACTCACCACATCCATAAACCTTATCTTAGGCCTTCCTCTTTTCCTGTTACCTAGCAGCTTCATCCTTAGCATCTTTTTCCCAATATACTGTGCATCTCTCCTCAGCACATGTCCAAACCAACGTAATCTTGCCTGTCTGGCTTTGTCTCCTAACCTTCCAACCTGGGCTGACCCTCTAATATACTTATTCCTAATCCTGTCCACCCTTGTCACACCCAGTGCAAATCTTAACATCTTTAACTCTGCCAAGTCCAGCTCTGACTCCTGCTATTTTTGTCAGTGCCATTGTCTCCAACCCATACAACATAACTGGTCTCACTACCCTCTTGTAGACCTTCCCTTTCACTCTTACTGGTACTCGTCTGTTACAAAGCACTCCTGACATTCTTCTTCACCCACTCCATCCTGCCTGTTCTCTCTCCTTCACCTCTCTTCCACACTCACCATTACTCTGAACTGTTGATCCCAAGTATTTAAATTCATCCACCTACTCCCTGCATCTTCACCATTCCTCTATCCTCTCTCTCATTCACACATATATATTCTGTCATAGTCCTGCTGACCTTCATTCCTCTTCTCTCTAGAGCATATCTCCACCTCTCCAGGGTCTCCTCCACCTGTTTCCTACTCTCACTACAGATCACAGTGTCATCTGCAAACATCGTAGTCCACAAGGACTCCTGTCTGATCTCGTCTGTCAACCTGTCCATCACTATTGCAAATAAGAAAGGGCTCAGAGCTGATCCTTGATGTAATCCCACCTCCACCTTAAACGCATCCGTCACTCCCACCGCAGACCTCACTGCTGTCACACTACCCTCGTACATATCCCGTACAACTCTTACATACTTTACTGACACTCCCGACTTCCTCATACAGTACCACAACTCCACTCTAGGCACCCTGTCATATGCATTCTCTAAGTCCACAAAGTCACAATGCAACTCCTTCTGACCTTCTCTGTACTTCTCCATCAACACTCTCAGAGCAAACATCGCATCTGTAGTGCTCTTTCCTGGCGTGAAACCATACTGCTGATCACTAATCATCACCTCCCTTCTTAACCTAGCTTCCACTACTCTTTCCCATAACTTCATGCTGTGACTGATCAATTTAATCTCTCTGTAGTTACTACAGCTCTGCACATCACCCTTTTTCTTAAAAATCGGTACCAAAAACTTTTTCTCCATTCCTCAGGCATCCCCGGTTTCCAAGATTTCATTAAACAATCTAGTTAAAAACTCCACTGCCATTTCCCCTAAACACCTCCATGCTTCCACAGGTATGTCATCTGGACCAACAGCCTTTCCATTCTTTATCCTCTTCATTGCTATCTTTACTTCCTCCTTGCTAATCCACTGCACTTCATGGTTCACTATCCACACGTCATCCAACCTTCTCTCCCTCTCATTCTCTTCATTCATCAGTCCCTCAAAGTACTCTTTCCATCTGCTCAACACACTCTCCTCGTTTGTGAGTACATTTCCCTCATTATCCTTAATCACCTTTACCTGCTGCACATCTTTCCTAGCTCGGTCCCTCTGTCTAGCCAATTGGTACAGGTCCTTTTCTCCCTACTTAGTGTCCAACCTTTCATACAACTCTTCATACGCCTTATACAACACAGGATATGAATTGCCTGGACATGGTAAGGCCTTCTTATGTTTAATTCTGGTGGCTGCCAAAAAAGCAATTCCTAGAAAATGGAAATCAAAGTCTAAACCAACTTTTTAAGTGTTGAATATTGTAACAGAGATAACAGAAGTGGGATCTTTATAAAAGGGAAAGAGCAAATTAAATAGAATAAAATGGAAACTGTGGGAACAATCCATGCAGAATATTTTTTCTGGAGGAGGAGTAAGGTTTAATGGTAGTCAGGAATTGAACAGTTTCTGTAGTGTTGCACTGAGGATAGTTATAAAAAAATATGTGATATAATGTATGTAACTAAAAACAATGTCTTTTTCTTTTATATTAATGTGTTACCTTTTGTTTTAGTAATAATTTAAGAAAAGGTCTTAAAATGATGATCATGAAGATAGTATTCAACACTTCAGATGTAAAATAAATCTATGCATGGCTTGTAGCACACCAATAGTAGGAAATTGTATGTAGTGCTTTGTTCACCGAACCACAGTGCATTTAGTTGTATGTTGTTACAAGAGAAGGGGAACTTGACTACATGCCAGCAAAGGTTTGCAAACGGAGTTAAAAATGCCATCAACAGATGCTCATTCAGTAATAGAACAGGCAGGCTGTGCACAATTTCAGTGAGAACCACTGCCTTACAGACAGATTTACTGCTGCCTGCTGTGCACAGCAAACAGCAGTAACAGTACAAGCAACATGTATGTAAAACACTCAAGTCAAAAACAATATGCCGGCTGAGCACCTGAAGATTTAAAGGTGTTAGTACTGTTTCTCAAGACATTATGGTGGAAAGCCGTAGCATGTATGCCTCTCTCCCTCCACTGCTGCCGAAGCCTGTGCATACCCTCTGTGCCTGGAATGGTCTTCAGCAGCTACAACAGAAAAAGATGACTTCACACCAACAGAAGGATTGCGTAAGCTCAGTACATAATGACTGCTATAATCAAATCAAGAACAGTGAAAATAAAAATAGTTCTCAGTACGTGTTAGCAAGCATTGCCATACAATACAATGTCACTTGCATGTTTAGTCCTTGATATTTCACTCTCTGTGAAACACCTCAGGATTACTGCAGATGTAAGAGAGAGAGGAGTAACTTAGATTCATATCTACAACTGTCACCTATGTTCACCCTGCAAACCAGAAACCTTCCTGCCTAGCCAATGATATTTGTTGTCTTCGCATGAATTGATGAAAGTCAAATAACTTACACAACGTTGCAAGGAAGTATTGCACATGTGAACAGGTGTGCCAGTCTAAGATGGCATTTTGTAAGTTTACAGACGCAACAAACCATCTGGGCAATGACTTAACAATGTACACAGTTTTCCAGCTGTCATAGTTTCCAAGAAAATATCTGTCTGCATTCACACCACATAAATGGGCATTAATTACCATACAGCTGTATTATTTAAGCCTACACCTGTACATTATGTAGGAGGGTAGTCAGTGAAAAGAAGTAATGGATTTTAACAGATTTCTCTAATTTAAACTGTAATGGTAACGTATTTATGGATTACCCAACAGTCACACACACAGCATTATCAACAGAAGTATACTTTTATGGTGTTTCTAGAAACTTTGTGGATGAGGAGATGTATATAGTCCTCTGCAGCATAAATGCTATAGGCGTCCGTACACTGTGGCCATTCTAGATGCGTAAAAATATGTACTGTGTAAGTTACCAAACAAATGTAGACCTTTAATGTGTGATGTGCAATAGCACATTTTATTTTTTTATTTAATCGTCTTTGTTTACTGGGAAAGTCCGATTGGGTAATACCTATTTTCAAAGGAAGCCTGGGGAGAAAACCTCCATTTGCTTACATTGTATTATACTAAGTTCCAGTTAATCACAGAGTAGTTACATTTCTATATATATTTATACACAAACAGACACATCCGCGGTGGTGCAGCGGTAGCGTTGTTGCCTCACAGCAAGAGGTTCTCCCGTTTGATTCTCGGCTGGAGTGTGGGGAGTGCCTTCTGTGTGGAGTCTGCATGTCCTCCCCGCGGTTAGGTGGACGTTGGAAAGACATGCGTAAATGGGCATGCCTTCGTTGAAGGTTGAATGTCGAGCTGGCACCTCGGCGTTCATCGAAATCTACTGCCAATCATTAGCGGACCGGAGTTCCGCTGTGGCGACCCCTAACCGGGAAAAGCCGAAAGACAACAACAGAGGTGGAAGTTACTAAAGAGAAAGCCCATGTGCATCTTAGTGGATTGTACAGGCAGCAGTTACATATAAAAATTGTTCCGTCATTTCAGTGAGAGGGTGAGAGTATTCTGTTTTAAAGGACCACTACGCGCTTATATAAATATTTCCTCATTTACTTCATCTCTTTCTCCCCTATCGTTTGACACTTGCATCAGGAAATACTCATACTGCTGTTAAAAAAAAAGTAATTTTTGTTCTGTTTTCCTCTTCCCTTATCTGCAGCTTCATTACTGGGATCCATCTTCCTGCCTGAAAGCATTCTTGCGGCGCTGTGGATCTGTAATAACACTCTGTTTTCTTTCTGTGTCTTCTAAGGGAAAGCTCTTGGACAGCCCTCCTTCAATTCTTTATGCCCTAAAAATGCCCATTTCAATTAGATATGCAAAACATTCAGTTCAACTCCTCCTGTGCCTGTAATAAAGTGGTGGTTGTGCAACTGTGGAACTTTTTTTATTCTTTCCCGAGTTGCTGGAAGCATCTGTTTTGTTGACACACTATTCACTTCTCAAACCTGTGGATTTAGTTTTTCTGCTGCATTTATTTTACTTTTCTGGATTTCAGGTATACGAACCCAACAGCCTCCAAAGCTATTGCTTAAACAATCTCCTCATTCATTGTAATTTAACTTTGAAGTGTTGTTGTTTGTAACATGTCCTTGTTCATTTCAAATATATCTTTTGAGTGCTGTAGAGCTCTGTGCAGGCCAGATGTAAACTGTAGCAATTTGCAAACAATTATCTATGGTTTATACCCTGTCTGTATGGAGCACTATAGATGTCAGGCTTTAGCTAAAAAGAAAAAAAAAAGTTATTGTTTTACTTTTAAACTGTAGCAGTTCACTACAGTTTAGATCACACGCGGAGTGTACAGTGCCCAGGTTTAAATGCAAGAGAGGACTATCACAGGCAGGGCACAGAAACGGGACCTGAATGGCTAGGCAGGAGGGATGGAGGGTGTTGTGTATCAGGCCACTTGCTTCAAAGGAAGGTCCATTTATTTATGTTTGTATGGAATAGTTGGTGGTGTGGTGTGAGCGTGGATCTGTAATAAACTTACTTTTTTTTTTTTTTTTGTATTGAAGTATAGCTTTCAACTGTTCAGATTTTTGGAGAATGTGCAAACTTTTGCCTTATATGGAGTATTCCTGATAAATTTTGTGGTTTTCTGGCAAATCCGTGAGGATTGAATTAAGTAAGCAATGACATACATTTCCATTTCAGGCTTCATATCTTTCAGAAAATGCATGATAACACAAATGTTGTCATTCTTGCTACTTTATAAGTTTACAACAGCAGTGTTTAAACTGTGTCCCTAATTTTTGACCCCCCTCCCCCCTATTTTAGGCTTTGTCCAGATATATTGCACTAACCTATTGAGTAGTAGGTCTTGAAGACCTGAGGGGGTAGGGTGCAGGTTGAACCAACTAAGCTTCTATGGTTATGCGGACAAAGATTAACACTACGGGAGTCTTGTGCGTCAGATAGTGCTTTGGTTACGGATGGCAGTTGCGGTGGAGGCAACATTTTGGATGTTGATATGCAATTCTATAAGTTGTGACAGCTCTCCTTTTGTAAGTGGTGGAGGGCAACATTTTAAAAGTTGGTGTTTTAATTCTATAAATTCTGGATAAAAGGATGCTCTGACATGTATGGCAGCACTGGTTGCCATGGTAGTGGGGAGGTTAGACATGACAAATACATTTGATGCCACATGTACCACTAGTTATTGTTCTCTTTTACATTAATTTGTCTTTAAAATCAGTTTGAATTTGTCAAGCTAAGGTCATGCATACTCAGGCTAGTGGACATTTTTGAAAAGTTCAGTAAATCAAGGTTTGAAAGTAAAACAAGTATGCACTGCATACAGTACCTCAAATTGGCCAAAACTTTTGACATTCCTTCATTCTGGCAGAGTAGAAAGGCTAAATAAACTGGGAGTAAACCCATATATCACCTTCATAGGATGCAGGAGATCAAAAGAGGGGAAGTGACCTCTACAAAGAGGTCACCAATGGAGGCCCTAGGGTTTAGTGCTGGGAAGTCTCCTGTTCAGCATCTATTTCTCTGAAGTAAAAGCCAGTACCAAAGGGCTCTGACTGACTAAGTTTGCAGATGACTGCAAGCTAGGAGAAGTCATTGAATCTCCAAATAACTTAGCCACTCTGCAGGAAGGTTTGTCCCAAATCAATAGCTGATGCCAAAATCAGTGACTAAAAATAAATGGCAAAAATGCATTATTGTCGGTTATTTTCTCCAGGGAAATACCACATTGACAGTATGCCCAGAAGAATGGGTCCAGTTGTTCAGGATTTGGGAATTTATGTAGAAAGTGACCTAACTTTAGACCAACATGTGCCTCTTGTAACATAGTCCTTCTGTATGGCACAGTTTAAAACAAAGGGAGTGTGTCCAGATCTAGGAGTGTCATTGTCCCCCTTTACTCAACCCTCATTAGGCCAGTCATTGAGTATAATGCCTGCTTTTGACCTGTAGCTGTCCAGATATATGCAACAACTGAAATGCCTACAGACACCCCTTACTAAAATGATACAGGGCCTAAACAAATTATACTGTGTATCCTCCAGACTGCTAAGAGATGATGTCTCTGTCATACGAGGATCCCAAGACCCAGTACTGATTATCCTACTGTAAAAGTAGCCGACTCCAAATCCAGCTCCAGACAGGTGACAAGTGCAGTACCTCAGGATTCAGTCTTGGGACCGCTCTTGTTTAGCATCTACTTCTCTGAAGTACAGGCCAACACTAAGGGACTCTGGCTAATGAAGTTCGCACATGACTGCAAACTGGGAGCCATTATTGAATCCCCAAATGATGTGGATATTCTACAAAAGGGCCTTGCAGAAACAAATGCTCGGTGCCAGAGCCATGGGCTCAAGCTTAATGCCAAGAAATGTGTAGTTATCCCCTTTGGGAAAAACTATGTACCCATGAATTACCACATAGGTGGCAGTACACTAAACACCGAAAGTGTGATGAGAGACTTGGGGACACAGGTGTTCAGTGGTCTCACCTTCGATAACCACATTGCCACAACAGTCAGGAAATACTTCTATGTGGCACACCTAATCACCAAGGGCCATTGCATATTGCATCCAGAAAAAAGGAGGTCATTGTCCCACTGTACTCATCCCTCATTAGACCCATTATAGAGTGCAACGCTCCATTTGGTATGTACCTCACAAGACATCTGCAACAGCTGGAAAGACCGCAGAAATACCTCACTAAAATAATCAGAGGCCTAAAGCAGATGCCCTATGCTGACCGTCTTAAAAAAAAAAAAACACCAGTTATACTCTGTGGCATATCGTCTACTCAGAGGTGATCTCTGCTTAACATGCAAGGCCATGTCAAACCCTGAGCTATTGGACATGCTCCACTTAATGAAATCCCAATCCCTCAGGGCCACATGCTCCAGAGATCTAAACCTTGTCATCACAATGAACAAAACATGTTGGAGGGATGGGCACCTGACCAAAAGACTCCTTATACTCTGGAATAGACTGCCCATACATGTCAAGCAGAGCAACTCCTTGGCCCTCTTCAAAAGGAACCTTGGCAGTTGGATGGGAGATAGGAAATTCACCTCGGGGATCAGGTCAGTCGCCCTGCTAGACAGGGGTCCAGGGAAGTAAATGCTGTGGGAAGAAATATCCATGGAATTGTTATGGCTAGGCTTGTATAGGCCCTAGGGCCGATAGCCTAGTACCAACCTATGAACCCATGTTGTCAAGTCAGATGTCATCCGAGATGCTTAGTCTGGGAATCTAAACCTCTTTTGTAATATCAGCAGAATTGTTTGGAAGGGCAGGTATATCATGGATAAAATACCACTGCTCTGGAACAGACTATCCAGCCACATAAAACAAACCTCATCCCTTTTCTATTCGGATCCAACTTGGATCTAAGGATGGGTAAGAGAAAATTTACTCCAGGATTTACCACTGTACTACTGATGGACAGAGATAGCTCCTAGATGCTTTATCCCATGCATGGGTCCCCTCAAATTATCAGCGATATGATCCCAACTATTCTCACTAGGTTGATGTATAATTACTGACTGTGGAATGGGTAAGGCCAGTCTAATACCAAATTGGATAGGTTAATTTAAACACAGAGAGAAAAACTGGCTGTGTATAAAATGTTCTACAAGGGCAGATAGCGTAGTACTTGCATATGACCTGTGTATGGTATGTATATATATATATATATATATATATATATATATATATATATATATATGTATATGTATGTATATATATATATTTATGGATCTATCTTACTACGTCGACAAGTCAGAACGCCGACAGCGAGAACACCGACGCCAGAAGATCGAAAACGGAGAAGACCGACGGATCAAAACCCCGACGCTGAGAACATCGACATGGGAAAAGGCTGTGTATGTATGCGGTAGTGACGGACGTTAGGGTGCGAGTAAGGTAAGTGTGCGACTCTGATAGTTTGTGGGTTAGGGGCGGGTTAAGTGAGTTAGGGTTACGGCGCGGGCTAGGTAAGTGTCGACTGTGATAGTTTGTGGGTTAGGGGCGGGTTAAGTGAGTTAGGGTTAGGCGGGCTAGGTAAGTGTGCGACTGTGATAGTTTGTGGGTTAGGGGCGGTTAAGTGAGTTAGGGTTAGGCTGGCCAGGTAAGTGTCGACTGTGATAGTTTGTGGGTTAGGCGGGTTAAGTGAGTTAGGGTTAGGCGGGTTAGGTGAGTGTGCGATAGTGGCGGACCTTAGGGTTAGGGTTTGGGTTAAGGTTGTAGGTAGTTGTGTATGTGAGGTTTAGTGTTGGTTTGTAAGGATTTTGGTGTGCTTGTGTTGTGTGTGTGCTTTTGGACCGGATTTGTTTTGTTTGTTGCTTGTCGGGATTATGGTGTGTCGGGCATGTGAGGTTTCGTGTTTGTGAAATGTCGGTTATGTGGTGTCGGTGATTTTGTTGTCGGCGTTTTGACTTGTCGACGTAGTAAGATAGATCCATATATATATATATATATATATATATATATATATATATATATATATATATATATATATATATATATATATATATATATATATATATATATATATGTGTATATGTATGTATATATATATATATATGTAATAATTCCTTTTACTTTTGTGCAGACAGTAATAATTTTAATAGGCGAAAGCTTCAAAAAATGTATTTTAAAGCAAAACCTATTGGACTATTAACTTTTGACTGAAATGGAATTGACATATTGCTCAGACACAGCTCCACGTGGTCCTGTTGAGTCTTCCTGGCTACAGAGAACTGAAAAAAGCGACTGCTTTCCTGATTAAGTATCCTGCTGTTTTTTATATTTGTTTTACCTTCTACTGCTTACCTAGAGCAAGCTTTAACTGTTTTCATAAGTTATTTACTCCATTTTTTATTATCTGCACTTAAAAGTAAATTTTAGTCGAAATTAGTCTAATTCAAGTCGAAAAGTGTTTGTTTGCTGTTTAATTTAATTGTTTGGCTGCCCACTAAAGTGTGCTAGCCTGTACTTCTGACTTATTGCCTTTTCTGCATTTCTGTGTGTTTCTATTTAAAAACAAAAAAACAAAAAATATTCCTTGTTTTCCTGCCTCTCCTAAACTAGTTAGACCAGTTTACAGGCCTTGCTGTATCCTGGGCTGTGTTGTAGTTCCTGTGTTGTCCATAGCCTTACTTGGATAGAGGGAAGTTTCTTAGCTCACCAGTGGGAGTGGGGAGCCTTGAATAACCTACCTGTCCTTGAGGGAAGTGACCTCAGCACAAGAAGCTGTAGTAATTGGTCATTTTGGACCATTTCTAGCTCTTTTGAAGTTCCCTGGTTAAAATCTGCCTCTGGCATTTTTTTGAAGCCATATTGCTCAGACACAGCTCCACGTGGTCCTGTTGAGTCTTCCTGGCTACAGAGAACTGAAAAAAAGCGACTGCTTTCCTGATTAAGTATCCTGCTGTATTTTGTATTTGTTTTACCTTCTACTGCTTACCTAGAGCGAGCTTTAACTGTTTTCATAATTATTTACTGCATTTTTTATTATCTGCACTTAAAAGTACATTTTAGTCGAAATTAGTCTAATTCAAGTCGAAAAGTGTTTGTTTGCTGTTTAATTTAATTGTTTGGCTGCCCACTAAAGTGTGCTAGCCTGTACTACTGACTTATTGCCTTTTCTGCATTTAGCGCAGAGTTGCCACTAGAGCACCATCGGGCAGCGCCGGTTAAACAAGGTTAAACTATTTCTGGCTCTGTAAAGACTGTTCCTCATTTTTTCCCTTAGAACTGCTCTACTTGTAATTTAAACAGTCTATTCTCTATCTGTAAAGCTCAGCTCTTGTTCCTAAAGCATTTTTTAGTCAGGTAAAGCACTTCTATATTATACAAAGTACTTCACTAGCTTAAAACCCCCTTGAGTACCCACTTCCCTATAGGTCCTTTCTGACTCAGTTACACAGCAAACCTTTTCATTTCTTCTAGCATGTCAAAGGGTCAGTTGCTAGCGTCCTCTCCTGCTCAGCTGGTGAATCTGGGAATATTGAGGCAATGTTACAATTGCCTCATGCACACAGACAACCCTCTCCTCCTCCCACAAAACACAAATACATGCGAGATGCAACTATATAGCCAAACTGGAGGCTGAGCTCTCTCAACTCAGGACTGGCAAAACCAGACAGGAGGAGAAGGTAACCACACACACCATAAACCCAGTCTCACATAGAACTATCACAACTACAAATCAAACACATAAACACACAAAGACATACTCGGAGGCACTGATCAAAAATCTACCAAAACAGCAGAGGCCTCCAAAGCAGACACCCAAACAACTGCCACCTCATGACACAACACAAGCAACACATAGATCACAAAGTCAGTGTGCAAATCAGTCACAGCCCTTGAGGCCAAACACAATGCCAGACACACTTGTCATAGGTGACTCCATAGTCAGACACACTGATGTCCCACTCACCAGACTGAACAAGGAGAGGGTCACAGTAAGCTGCCTGTCGGGCGCTAGAATCCGCCACATAACACAAGCACTCAGGTCACTCCACAGCAAGTACAAGTATGACGTCATTGTCCATGCCGGTGTGAATGACCTGAGACATACCTCCCTGGACTACATGAAAAGAGACATAAAGGAGCTCTCAGATTATGTAGCCCAGGCTGGTATGACCCTGACCCTGAGCAGTATCCTACCTTCACCAAGAATGATGCCACAATACAGAGGCAAAATGATCAGTTTTAATAATTGGCTTAATTTCTGGTGTCATTCTAAGGGGATCCAATGTCTGTCTGCCTGGAATGACATGCTTGACAAGCCATGCTGCTTCGCAAGGGACGGCTTGCCACCTGTCACCCCTGGGTTTCCGGATATTGGCAAAGGCTCTTGCCACCCCCATAGTGCCTTTTTTAGACAAGGCTCAAATTCTAAACCCACCGCCCTAGAAAACAATAATGGAAAAAAACTAAGGGTAATGCTGCTCAATGCCAGAAGTCTAAATCTCAAGATGCACGCCTCAAGCCCTCCTCAGTATGGAGAACATCGATGTCTGTGCTGTGACTGAAACCTGGTTCAAGGCTCCTGAGAGCACCCCGGCACTATCAGGTTTTACCTCATATCATGCGTTCCGGCCCCAAAACCCGGACCGTACGACAAAAGGAGGGGGTGTCTCCATATTCATCAAGGATACCCACACCTGCAGGCTGGTGGCAACTCACGAAGCATCAGAGACCATTCAGGTGCAATTAACCATAGGCAAAACTGCTCTACAGTTTGTAGCATGTTACAGGCCACCCTCTCAAACTCAGGAACCCCACACAGCCTTCCTGAAGACACTGGAGAGTATAAATGTCTCTCCAAACACCATCATATTGGGTGACTTCAACTACCCAAACATAGACTGGGAACATTACTCAAGCCCCAATACTCTAGCCCAAAGGTTCCTGGAGTTCATAAACTCAAATGCTATGGAACAACTTGTCCCCATTCCCACAAGAGGTGAAAATATACTAGACCTGATCATCACAAACATGGGGACAAAATGCTCCACACGGAAGTATATCCCCCTTTGGTGAGATCAGACCATAAACTAATCTCACTGGAGATCCACATCCCGCCCCCACCCCCAACAAAAAAGACCACAGTGAAGAACTTCTCAAAAGCCAACTTCACATTTCTTAAGACTGGTGTGGTATCCTTCAAGGCCCCTGAGCCATTGGAAACCACAACCCACGCTGCTGAATCCCTTACAAATGCTTTCTACGAGCACCTCCAGGATTGCATGGATCAAGCAATCCCAAATAAAATCAAGACCCTTTCCACCAAAGGCAAGCGCCCGATCTGGTGGACCCCAGCCATAAACAAACTTTACAACAAGAGGAGAAAGCTACTACAAGATAGAGCAAAATCCCTAAAAGGGAAGACATCTCTGATCAATACTAGTAAAAAAACTACGATCACTCATAAAATCACCCAAGGCCAACTTTGAGAGAAAAATCGCCAAGGACTCAAAAGACAATCATAAGGCCTTCTTTAGCTATGTTAGAAATCTGGGTGGAAACTCCCAGATATGCTTAGAATTAGTCCAAAATGATACAAAAATCACTGAACCCACAGACATTGCAAACATACTGGCAGACAGGTTCAGTGAAAAATTCTCCCCTCCCTCCCCCCCCAAAAGGAGAAATATCTATCCCAGCAGAGTGTAGCCTCCCAATCATCTCAAATGCTCAGGGGAGAGCTGCTCTCTCTAAAGCTAAAAACACAGCATCAATGGGACCGGATGGTGTCCCCGGCTGTGTGCTACACGAACTCAATGAGGAACTAAACCCACACATAAGGCTGCTGTTTAATCTTAGCCTTACCACAGGATACGTACCCAAAGAGTGGCGTACGGCAACTGTGGTCCCACTCCATAAAGGCGGTGCTTCTACGGACCCTGGTAATTACCGCCCCATAAGCTTAACAAGCCTGGTCTGCAAAGCTATGGAGAGGATCATAATGGAACTCATAAATAAGGACATAGGAGACCTACAGACATTGGATCCTGCCCAGTTTGGCTTTGTCAAGGGCATATCATGCCTCTTGAACTTGGTCGACTGTTTTGAAACAGTCACCAAGGCCATTGATGAGGGTAAGGCAGTTCACACAGCCTACCTTGACCTTGCAAAAGCTTTCGACACAATACCCCACTCGGGTATCATAGAAAAGCTCACCAGCTTAAATGTAAACCCATATGTCACAAGAT